>NW_017296957.1:1496135-1592506 GCF_001594075.2 Trachymyrmex cornetzi
TGTGTGTGTGTGTGTGTGTGTGTGTGTAGGTATATATCAGGAATTTGAAATCGATCAAATTAGAAATAAAATATATAGGCTATAAATACATAAAATGTATTTATAGCCTAACTCTCTTATATATATTATATATATATAATGTGTAAGATTTAAAATATGTTTTATAGCCTAACTCTTATCTCTTCCGAGCCGTTTTATTAAATCCACGTTACTTTTTTATTTCTACTTATATTTCATTATTCAAAGCGATTTACTCGCTATTGTGAGTCGCGTTCAATATTTCAAGTATAATGGTCGGCCTTAAAATGTCGTTGGTCATTTGCTTCTTCGCAGGCACCCGAGAACCTGAAGAACGGCCTGCTCGCAGGTCCTCTTTCCGCGCTGTGAAACCAGTGATGCCGTACGACGCGGCCGACGACGAGAAGATGATTAAGCTAGACTCGTCATCTGCACCTGCGGTGGTACCGCCTGTGTCCCAACCCGTTCTTGTACCCGACGAAGAAAGGCGCAATCGACGAAGAGGCTCCCAATTGTAAGTTACTGTTGGCGCCGTTATAAGATTTATTATGTAAAAGAGGAGAGAAAACATGACCACGCATCTACACCATAATGTATATATAAAGCAAAGTGAAATCAGTTTTTTATTAAGAAGTTAAGCTATCCGGATTGACATGGCATGTTGAAAAATTGATTCCAATGCAATTTAATTTGACGTTTATTACATGATAACAGCACTCGCGAGATCTTATTTCTCATTTTGTTATTATATAATTAAACCTTTATAATTTATATCATTAAACAGTTACAACGTATTTGAATCCTCTATATACATAGGATCACAAAAAGTTTGACTATAAAGATTTATGTTTATCATTATATAGTAATGTATATTTACAAAAAAAAGCAAATTCTAGATTATTAGTTACATTTTATTAAAAATATCAAAAATAATAATTACTATTAAAGTAGCCACCTTTAACTTTGATGAAAGTTTTAAGACGTTTTGGGAATACGATGGCTGCGCATCTTTCTACGGGTAATTTCTCCCAGGTGGCCAATAGAACGATCTTCAGTCTACTATAAACCGATGAAAATCTTTTGGTGCAGTCTTTTTGATATTTAATGAGATGTAACCAGCCCTCTTGAGTTTTTAAATATTTTTTAATGTTACTTTTTTAAATATACGTTACTATCCAAGTAGAACGCTGACGTTATTTGTCGTCATTTTAACGTCAAAATGATAAATGACGTCAACCTGCTACCCAGATAATAACTTGACAAACACACTAAAATTGTCATACAAACTTTTTTATCATCCTGTATAATACATTATACATTCTTATGTTATGTTATATATTTTCTGTTATGTATATGTTAATATACATTCTTAAGTAAACATCATAATGATCAACGTAATTAATTTTAAATAAGTTAATGATTAACGTAATTAATTTTAAATAAATTAATAATTAAATCCAATATAAAAAGAGTACATATACTTTTGCACTATTTTAATTAATATTAATGATGAATTGTTCGAATAATCTCCAGTAACTCACTCATTATTTCGGCTTTCTACGATAATCTAACTCTAGCAATGGGAATGACGTAAATCTGCATTCTGCCGATTTCAATTTTGTACTTTAATTTCGAACTTTCACATATATTTGCTTGTTTTTTGACACCGAGTTTTGACACCGGAATTTTGACGTCACGGTAGACATTTCGCCTCTACTTTCCGAAAGTAATTTAAACTTTTACACTTGTGTACGTGCGTAAAAAAAAGACCTATCTCACGTTTTCCGCGTTGCATATGCGCGTTTAAAATTAAATATTTTCCATCCAAATATATATATCAGGCTAAATTTAAATTTTATCTTTCCGCATGTCTATTGAATCTTCTATAAAAAGAATAAAAAAGATTAATAAATAACTTCTTAGAATCATATATAAAAGAGATTTTACAGTAAATTACAAGCTTAAATTAATCTCTAAAAGTATTTTTTCTAATAAGAAATGCTCTCAATATATACTTTAATTCTCTGGAATATCTTTTTTTATGCTTCGAAGCTGTCTCTTCAGTATAATACACATTTAAACGCACAGTCGAAACTTCCTATTACATATTAGATAATCTATGGTCAGTTCTATAATTTTAGCAGAATTATAGGATACTTGCATGAAAAACATGCAAATCAAAATTGAAAAATAAATCGACGTATCCTGAAATAAATTGTTAAAATATTTCTTGAGCGATGTATCTATATTACGCAAAATTTTCGCAATCCGCAAATGTTGGTTATATCTATTTTATTATGAACGAAATAATTTGAAATATTCAATATACGAAGTATCTTGAAACAATTCTCACATACACAAGCATATTCAGAATATTTACTGAAAGATTTCCACATTTTTCCATACCGACATTTTTTGACGCGAAATGGTAGTCTCGATATGTATCGTGATCAATCAAATATGTTCAGAGTAATATAAAACGATATATGTTTCTGTCGTTTAATCTACTTTGATAAAACAATGTAATTGACGCCTAGTGTTTACATCTCATTAAAGCTCGTTTGCATCAATAAATTTGGATTAAATAAAGATGGGATTAAATAAACTTAGAGATTCACTATCCGTTTTTTTTAATTTTACTAGTAATACGGGCGAAAATTTACTTAGTTAAATTTAACTCAAAACGGATTAAGTTTTCCAGACTTTAAGTTTTCTTTTGTAGCGAACGAATATCGATTCGCAATCAGCGAAAGATTCCAATATAGAACCGAACAAGCATTTTTCTTGTATCTATCGGCGCGGCGAAAATGAGGATCGATCTACTCCCCGTCTGTGATTTCTTTCCCTATTCCGCTCTACCATGGCTTACTCATGATTACTCTTTTATTTCCAATAAAACGCAATGTGCAACGTATGTTGTAAATACATATACGCGAATCGCCAGCAAGAGGTCGAGTGGATCGCAAACAGGGGAGTTTGCTACTAGAGAAATAATTAATACCACCCTATCCCTTCTCCTACTCTTCGTTAAGTGTGCACATTTACTCGCGTGCGAGCATCTGCGGTTCTTGCCAAAGTCGAGTTCGGAACTGTTACAATTTCGGAGAGCTTAATTTTCCGCGCTATAGAAGGTTATACTCGAAAATGCAGCATAACGGCAAGCTTGCGATATTAACTATTCGAGAGGCTTGCGTTTATAATGCAGTACCCAATACGGATAATACTATGAAGCTGCACAAATTAAAAATATATTTGAATAACCATATAAGATTGAAATTAAAATTTGTCTTAAACATTTGCAGTCACGTATATTCTCTATGTCAATTAGATATATATTTCCATTTTTATGATATTTAATTAATTAAAAAATTTATTTAACCTTGAAAAATTTCATTTTAAATAAACATTTTAATCTTAATCGTTTTTATTTTCATTTTTAACATTTTTTATTATTTACAAACATAGGATAGGTAACTCCGGTATATACGCCGCGGAAGTCAGAAAAAATAGAAGAAGTGGGGATAATTTTCTCGCAACTTATACTCTATTACATGCCTTTATGTTATATTAATATTGAGTTATAATTTCAGCTTTTTACTGTTAATATTAATGAAATTATTCTGAGTTGAATCGATTTGTCACTGTGTGTGTAACAAGCAGCATCATCATAAATTATAATCTACATAAAATGATTACTGCATGTAAGGCGTGTAAAAGACCTAGTGGTTATTTCATGATACATACGTGTAGAGGAATAGTAAAGCATGTTGTATAGAGAGAGAGCAAAATACAAGTGCTTTGCTTTCGTATTCTTGGTTTAGTTTGTTGAAACCCTTGCATTTTTGCCATATATCCCACCCATTATCTATATATAGCAAAAATTCTTGGTTTAGTTTGTTGAAACCCTTGCATTTTTGCCATATATCCCATCCATTATATAGCAAAAATGCAAGATTTCAAAAAGTTTATTTTTTAATACGAAAACTAAATATTTCAGATTTCTAATTTTTTTTTCATAGTAGTAGACAGTACAAAGTTTTCACTGATATAATTCGTTTATTTTAAACATAGTAAATAGTACTTAATAAATTAAGTTTTTAATAGGTGCGGCGTATATACCGGAGTTACCCTATACAGAAAGAATGGTTTTGCCGAAATAAAAATTTAACTGATATAAAAATTTAATTAAATACACAAATCTGAAAATAATTTTGTCGGATTATCAAAATAAGTATGTATAATGACACTCAAACTGGTTATTAAAAAGTAAACATTTTTTACAGCATTGTACTTGAACATTCTACATAATTATTTTGATAGTTCAACAAAATTATTTTTAGGTCTAGCTAAATTTTCAGATACTTCATTAAAACAGTTTTTTCCATGTACGATGCTTTTCTAAATCTGATTAAAAAAATAATTTTTTTTTCTATGCGGTTTAAAATCTGAACACTTAATTCAATCGCTGCTGATATAATCCAATAATCGCGGTCAAAGATTTCTTTAACCATTTTCTATATCGAAAGGATCGAAGGTATCGAAGGTAAGGAAGTGTCATCCCTCGGATAGGTTGTTACGCTCATATGAAGGAGTCGAGATGTTTGGCGGAAGGATCGCGCGATGATGTATCGCTCTTGTCAAAATTGGCTTAACCTTCGTGATCCTTCGCCGTCATCATCTTTCTTGTAGCCGAATGAAAAAGTTTGTGAAAGACGATGAGTTAAAATCATCAGTCAGCGTTATAAATCATCTAGATCACGTAATCGTTATCTCATACAGCCAGATGGCATTGAAAGCTATATACATATTAATTCTTCATACACATGCACAAGTCAATTTTGAAACACGTTTTAAAAATATTAAAAATTGGTTACTATAAAGTTATTATGAAGTTTTCTGAAGTATAAACATTTATAGCTAACGACTGAAAATAATTGTCAGACCATTAAAAGAATTATATGGAACACTTAATTATTGATAACAATCTTGCTATTTGATAAAAATTCTTAATTTCAGCAATCAGTTTAAGCGTTCTACATAATTATTTTGATGGTACAAACCAAATTGTTTTCAAATCTAGCTAAATTTTTAGATACTTCACCAAAACTGTTCTTTTCGTGTATATTACTCAAGAAATTGTAAATATTTCTTTTGTAATTACAATATTGTAATATTTTTTTTATAATTTTTTATAAACATAATATATAGAAATTTAGATTAATGATAGATATTGATTGACTTCAATATTTCAAAATATAAATTTAATTAAACAAATTGTAAGCGACTTTAATTGATTCATGAAATAAACATCGTGCATCGTTGTAAACATTTTTTCATATAATTTCTCTATAGTTTATGTCTTCTTTTTAGTCTCGCCATCTAAAAATTATTTTTTGCAATTTGTGAGTATTATATCAGGTGAGAAATTAATTTATTTGTTTATCGAACATGACGAACGTAAACCTATATAGAAGAAATAAGACTGTCTCTTGTAATTTAATCTATCTAGCATTAATAGTAAATGAAGCATACATACAGCTTTTCAAAATACATGGTTCGTTCTTACGCCTTCGAAAAAAAAATCATCGATTATTCACGATCAATGTACTATCTAAAGCGGCACATTCGTCGACCTCGATTTCAAGATACCTATAGATTGCTAAATTGAGACATGAGAGCTGCTGTTAGAACTAAAACAAGTGCGCAGCACTTTTCCTCCTGCCTTATATCGGCCTCACACTGGCAACAGCCACCCTGTAAAAAGCGACGTTAGAATAGAAGTACACTTGTGCTTTAATACGACCGTGCTGCTACGTCGAAATTTGGTCGTGCTTCGAATGCTTGCGTCGGCTGACTGTGCGCCGCATCAACCACGACCACGGTATCGTCAACTCGGTAAACCGCCAGAAATCAGGGTAACTCGTCCCGATAATTCTGCTGAATATCGCACGTCTTAACTGACATACTTTCCGTTGCTGCCAGTAAATTTTCAATCCATCTCACGCGTCGAGTAAAGTTACCTTGTCTTTCTCTCTTGTGGTAACTCCAAAAATTTGATTCTATAATAAGAATTCACGCCCCTTGTGTGACAAACTTTTGTGTTCTCAGCAAATCATCTAAGTTTATTATTGATATTGTATCATTCTTTAACTTCATTATACATGATTTGAGAAAGATAATAAATTAATAATAAATTTTAATTTGGATTTATCATAACAATTTTTTTGAAAGAGTAAAAAATTTACTTGACTATTATGCAAACATAGAAAAAAATATAGAACCTAGAGAGAGTAATCAACAAATTAAAAAATGCAGATTTTCTACAAAATATTTAAACATTATAAAAGAAATTAGTTCAAAGTTTTTTTTCCTTATTTTTTTTTAACGACGCAAACAATTTACAAAAATTCTAAAGAGGAAGAGAGAAAATGAAATAACTTACATCATACTTCTTCCTTTTCTTAACAAAAGTTAGAGAGAAATGTAATAATAAAGTTTTAATTCTCGTTTACTTATGGCCCGTCCGAGTAATTATTGTTTCCCCTAACTCTGGTCACGACATAATTTTTTAATCGTGTAATATTGTAATTCCTATTTACTTACGGAACTGCGATTTAATTTAATTATCGCGTTTCGTGTTATTCTGTCCTGTGTTCATCTTTCTATATAACTTGAGTTTTCGTAACTAAAATACGAGAACAATAACATAAACGCGCAAACCTGCAATTTATCATTATTAAGAATTTGCAATTTATAATTATGCAGAATTTTCTTAATTCTAGCAAATTTTATACAATTTATAGTTGTATAAATTTTATACAAAATTTATATAATTTGTTTACGCAACAACAAACTTTTAATGTTTGTAAGTTTTACAATTTTTTAAACAATTTCTAAATAATTTTCTGATTAATGTTTGTTTTAAAACGATTTTTAGTCGGAAACCGAAATAAGCTTAATAAATTATATAAAAAATACTAAATATATATAGAAATTAATTTTGTGCTATTATCAATAATGTATACTGCTACAGTTTAGCTCTCTTTTGTATGTGCTTTTCTCTTATATTTTAACTTTACATTTTTTCAACAAGAAAGTAACACTCACACACACAATAAGAAAGTAACGTGCAAGTAAAACAGGACTCTTTTTTTATGTAGACTCTCGACAGAGTGTACTAATCGATATCGCCGCGCAGCTCATTCTTATTCAGCGAAACGACCAGGAAAAGCTTTTATTCTGTCGGAGTTCGTGATGGCACTGCGCAATTAAGCGATTCTCCTTCAAAGAGTGGCTATGAGCTGCAATGAAAAGAACGGGAAGAATCTCATAAAGGGATATGATCTTGTAAATTTCCATCTAGCTCCGACTAACCCTCACACAAAACTGAAAGAAAGAAAGAGAGAGAGAGAGAGAGAAAGAGAAAGAGAGATATCCTCTTTTGAAGCCGACATGTGACATTCCATTGCATTTGATCATAGAATTCGATATGAATGCAATACGACTTCCTATTGAGAATGAAAAAAGAAATTTTGATGAGGAATTCAACAAAAAGCACTTACTTCTGCGATCACATGTCTAAATAATATTTAATTGCATTCGGATTGCAGTTCATATTTCTTGAAACTAATCTCTTTAATTCTATTCCCCTCAGTTCTATTCTCTCTCTATTCTAATTCAAAAACCGTAATTTTGTTATACGTTACCATACATTACCGCTAGCCACAGAAACCTGCTCTTGATTATTCATATTCTTGTTACTTTATTCGTAACATCCATATACATTTCAGTCTTAATTTATGCTTAAAAAAAGGATATATGCTTGAACTTAATTTGCATACCTTGGGCACGTGAAAAAATTTTCTCCTTTTAAAGAATTAATAAACCTTTTTTGTAAACATATGAAACCTATAGCGTCTTCAGAAAATATTAAAAAACAGTCACATTATTGCAACTCTGTTCTGATCTGTTTTTAATCTTTTTAATATTAAGACTTTATTTATTATAAAAGAAATCTTATAGTTATTCATAGATTATTTCTACATAATCATAGTCAGATTTTTTTCAGAAAATTTTGAATACAAAAAATTATATTATTCAGTTTTTTAAAACTGGGAAATCTTTATATTTTCATGTAGTATAAAGTGTACATGCTTTTTAAATATATTCTTAAATTTATCTTTATCTTTTTTATTTTATACTTATTTATATTAAATTTTGCAATTCTCTTTCTTAAAAAATGTAATAATTAATGCTTTTTTTGTAATTATAGAATAGAGATAAACAACATAAACTGTAATTTAGAACACGTCTCATACAAACTATAAAAGACCAAGTAATTCTGAAATAGTATCTTCGTGCAAATAAAAGAAAATGGAGAAAAATATATATTTTTAGAGGAAAATTATCGGCAAAACTTCAAGAAATCTCGCGGATTTACACGTAACTTTATCTATTCCAAAACGCACTTTCTACTCCATCAAAACATGAGATTTAAAAGGAAATCAGATACGAGATCGTTCGCTATTTTCATTCTTGATCTGTATGATCGAGATATTTTCAAAAAGATTTCCCCGGCGGCTGTTGTATTTTTATTTCTACCGAAATAAACGTCTCTTGCGCTCATACGTTTAAAGCAAGATTTCGTCAAATCAACAATTTCATATTTTAAAGGTCGAGTGCTTGCAGCCGAAATCGCTTCTTGTCGATATCAAGCGAATTCGCATGATTGAACACGGTTATAGAAGAAATAACTATCAATGTAAGATCAAAGGAAGCCTATTTTATCCTCTGATACGGTGATTCCGCCTTTGTAACCGCTATTAATAACAGATTCTTTGAAGAATTTTCAGTCAATTCTTTGGCAAAAAAAGTTGATAAAAATAATTTAATTCTAAAAATATCTTATATTTAAAAAATGTATTTTCATGCCTTTTAAGACTTTTAAAGCATTTTTACGAAGTAAAACTTTATTAAAGTTGTATAGGTTCTGCAAAAGTTAATAAAATTGGAAACTTATACTTTGTACATAAAAATAAATGTTATATGTATTATACGTAAAATGTATTATATTAGATGTTAAACTTAATTCCTGCCGTTTTTCGTCTCTAAAACTGATTTGTTTCGAAGGGAAGATGAATGAATACCTTAATCAAAGTAATTTCCTCCATTTTCTACTTTATTACTAATTAATAATACTTTGATTAAGGTATTTCTCTTCGAAACAAATCAATTTTGGAGACGAAAAACGGCAGGAATTAAGTTTAACACCTAATATATAAAATGTTCAATAAAACCCAATCAATATTTATATTTCATAATACAATTTTAGTTATAACAAATACAGATAGCGTCCATAATTTATTCTTTTATTTCCTCAAAACAATAATTTAAATAAAAATTTTCTCGTTTTATCCTAATTATTTTTTAAAAAACCATACCTATTTTTTATTGAAACAATTTTTCATCCAGTTTTTCTAAATTGCCATCAAACTTTTTGTATTATTTTCAAATAAAGAAAAATATGTAATTTTTTTATTTTGTTAAAAAGAATACGTGTAATACGTACCATAAATAAAAGACAAATCCCTTTTTCAGTTAAATTTAAATAATTGATATTATTGGAAGTTAATCAGAATTATAAAAATCTACATGTTTTCAATTAAAAAATAAAATCTATATATGTATATAAATATATATAAACTGTATTTTTTCTTGTACAGACTATAACAAAGAAAAGAAATTTGAAATTAAATAAAATATTCTTTTTTTATAACTATATTTAGTTATATTCTAAGACGAAGCGATGGCTGAAAGTAATACTACAAAAGACAGATTCAAAATGCGATTACGAATGTCCCAAAAACGACGAGACATAGGAAAGGAGCTTACAAAACGCGAGACAATATGGAAGTCTTTTAATATTACTATCGATCCTGTACGTCATACTATAATACTTAAAAACCGTTACTTATAAAATAAAAAATACAGATAGCGTATTTGATAATTCCTCATACGTCGTGTAGCTATTCTTCTCTCTTTTTTACCTCTTCACAAAACAATTTAATAATCGCCGTGCCACGATCGCACAGTTATTTCTGAAGAACGGAAACGCTTTTACGTGGACAAGACTCGTTAAAAGTTGCACGGCTCGTTTGAAATCTATCTCGTTCGCCTCAACGTTACACCGTTTTCTTCTTCGTTTTTCTTTTTTTTTCGGGTCTTCAACGCTGTGCATAAAAATGCGAGATAAGCCCAACGCTGCGGGGCGCACGTTGGCTCGGCGGAATTGCAAGTTTCAATTTGCAAGAGAAACGGAAGACGCAGCGTAGCGGTTGCATCAACGTCATGCACGCTACGATATCGTTTGTTTAATGCAGCGCAGCCGCGGGGCTGCCAGACAATAGTTTGTTGGTTTGCAAAACCGTCTTATGAATTTCTATTTATTTTGCGAATCGGTGTGATAACTTTTCCGGTTTTAAAGTAAAGCAGTAAAAACGTCTATATTCCTTCAATTGATGCTTGAAAATATCTCTTGTATAGATCTAGTTCTTGTGCCAGTTGAAAAAGACGTCTTGAACTTCTAACGGACATCTTCAAGAGCAACGTTTTCTTGATAACAAGGATTCGAAGAAAATTCCATCAAAAAGATCATCAAATCTTTACGATATAACTAGATCACTCAATATAACTTCTTAATTTTTAATAAATTTTAATGAAGATTTCATACTCAACATTAATATTACTTTCTAACATTTAAAAAGAGCTTTGAAAGCTGCAGGCATATATGACAAATCATATATGCATATATATCAATTACAAAATATTACGAAATAAATATTTCGTACTTTTTAAAGAACGGAGCTGACGTACAGTGAGTGCAAAAAGTATTCGTACACAGAAACTATTTTTTAAAAAAACTTTATTTAAAAAAAAAATATTATCCAGCGAGAAGTGAGTCATCGAATTGATGTCGAATCAATATAAATATGATGATTTCAACATCAATTTGATGTCGATTCGACGTTTCATTTCTTGTTTTTTGGATAATTAATAATTTATTCATAAAAAATAAAATAGATTGTATGTTTCCTAAAATTATATATAGGGTAACTCCGGTATATACGCCGCATCTGTCAAAAATTTAATTTATTCAGTATTATTTACTGTGTTTATAGTAAACGAACTGTATCAGTAAAAACTTTGTATTGTCTACTACTATGAAAAAAATATTAGAAATCCGAAATATTTATTTTTCATATTAAAAAATGAACTTTTTAAAACACTCTTGCATTTTTGCCGTATATCCCATGGGGGTGGGATATATGGCTACTCATAGGGGGAGGGGAGGGGGGTATGTATGGCTCATGAAAAATTTACAAATAATGCATATAAATAAGACGTATAATGACACAATAACTTAAACTTAACACAAAACTATAATATAACATAAAGGCATGTAACAGAGTAGTTGCGAGAAAATTACCCCCACTCCTTCTATTTTTTTCTGACTTCTGCGGCGTAAATTCCAGCGCGGTGTATTTGCCGGAGTTATCCTACCAAAAAGATGTATATTAATTATACAAAATATATCATCTGAAAAGTAAGCGAAAATTAAAAAAAATTGTATTGTTTAAATGCTCAAAAAGTATTCATACAGACGAGAAATGTAGCTTCTAAAATCAGGAATACATGCGAAGCTCGTTTGTTTATGTTAGAACAGAATGTATTCATTGTATAAAATTACTAATTAATGTTTATTTTCTACAAATAAGACTTTTTTTAATAACAAATTTCCTTGTACGAATACTTTTTGCTCTCACTGTATATATTTTTAATACTTCATAAATATGAATACTTCATGTAAACTTTAACCTTACATTTCTTCATTTATTTTTTAGTTTCCAGAAAATGCTTTCTCTCTTGTCGTAACTATCGCTTGAATTTCTCTTTTACACGAGAAACTTTGGCACGATTATGTCGGCAACTTTCAATATGTTATACACCGAAGCTCGTATAGACACCGAACTACATACACTCGGTAGTGCACCAGTGTTCCAACCTTTTTCTCTTGGCATATTTATATCTAAGAATATATTTTTACATTTAATATTGAATGTGTGAATTGAAGTTTTCTCATACAAGAAGCCTGTATCTTCATAGAACTAAATTTCTTTATTTTTCTAAAATTTCTAAAAACTATTATCAAAGAAGTCTAATGATAATAAGCATTCAGTTAGCATATTATATTTGCTATACTGTCAGAGTGTAAAAAAAAACTTGATTTAAAATGTTCTAAAAAAATTGTTTTCAAAAAAGAGTCATAAAGATAATTAAGAAATCTATATGGATATAGTCATTTTTAATTTTTTACATCATGTAAAAATCGAGTATAGATGTTATTTCGGATTAAAATCCGATTTGCATATTTAGCGCTAAATATTTTCAAACGGGATTCGGCACAAAGCCACCGATTGTTTTCATGCGAAGTAGGATGGTTAAAGCGGTTAGGGTTACTTTATGAACCTCAAGCGTAAGCTTCCTTAGCCTTTATGGTCTAGAATTAGGACGGTAATTTGTGTCCATGACATCGTACCAACGTGGACGAGTAAATTTATGGCGTGCCTGGGGATGCTCACCGCGCGGCGGACAGTTTAACACAATTGTGACTACATTTCGTTATAAAGTAAAAAAAACTTTATTTTTGTCTAGTAGAAACGTCTGTTAATTGACTACATTTTTTATACCCTCTTCATCCATTTTGCATTGTAAAGAGAATCTAATTTAGCAATTAAATGTTTTACGTTGAAAGTTAAAGGCAATTGACAAATTAAAATTGGCGTAGAATTACACCGGTACAAGTACTAATTTTTTTATTACACTTGCAAATGTTTCATTTTCTTTAAAGCTGTAATTTAAGTAGTATGTATGATAACGAAAGTTTAAATTCATATTTTATTGTTTCCATAATTAAAATAAAAATTTCAATTAAATGCTCAAAAGAAATTTAAGTATGTATTACCTAATATCACGCAGATAAAGAAATAAGTAATACAGATACTGCTTAATATCATTGGAAAATAGAGCTGTGAAAAGTTACATAATTTTAAGTCAATATAATCAACATGTACTGATATTTATCAAGTGAAACAATACTTCTCAGCGGTTTATTATCGCAACTTTAACCGAGAAAGCTGAAAGTCGATATTGGATGTAACGTTTTTCGAGCTTCGCCTCGAGCGCTGGTAAAATTATTAAACTTGTCTTGGCTATTGAGGTAGTTTCGCAATAATAAAACTAGTTTCCACGTGGGCAGTCAATATCAATCTTGCGGCTTAACCCGTGAGGATCCAAATCCGCCTAATCCGCATAATGGTTATAATCGGTCACTTAATCGGCTTATATCCATGCTTATGGCAATGAGAGTCATTAGCGGTTTTCGTAACAATTTGTAGGCGTCGTTCAAATAATTTGCTCATTTTGTTTCTTAGTGGATAATTAAAGTGAATCAATAAAGAACTTTCCAAAGTAGAAAGTTATTAAGAATTTTGTACAATATACTCGAAATTTCCAAGTCAAATATTTCAGTAATAATTTATTAGCAATAAATTGATTAAAGTTAAGGATATAATATTTGGGCAATATTGTACCAATAATTGTGTTGTAAGGTTAAGTTTAATTCGATAATGTTTAGCAAGTAAATGTTGTACTTAGCTGTCTCAATCATTTTATTGAATTGTTTTTCTATTGAATGTAATTAATTTAAAAAATTATGTTTAAATCTCCTTTTAAAGATATCAAACCCCTTTTACATGATATAAAGAATTTATTAAAATAAAATTATTTTTTCACTAATACCATATAAATCTTTTATATGTTATTTTAGACCCGACATAAACGCGATAAGAGCGTTAACTTCGGCTCAACCAGGAGCGGTAAAAGGTGGTCCTGCAGCCGTTGTTAGCAGAGTTGCTGCTGAAGAACGCGAATTGCCTAGGCAGGGAAGTCTGGTCGACGGGGAAGGTATCAAGATTGTTATTCATGACGTTGACAGTGATCCTGGTAAGTCTTATTACGGAAATACTTTCAAAATGATACGTATATCTTAATTCTTATTTGACGTTATTACCTTTTTTCACTGGTTATTTATTGTTCTCTAATATTTTTCTATATTCTTTGTTACGGAAAACGTATATAGCTTACTTATATCACGCCCAGAAAAAGGTTTCTTAGATTTAAAGAAATGTTTCTTTGCTATACGGTTAAAGAAAAAATTTCTTTGATTTGAACGTCATTTTTTTTAATTTAAACATTATTTTTTGAAATCAAATAAACAAATTTATTCGATTTAAAGAAATTATATGTTCAAATCAAAGAAATGACGTTCAAATTAAAGAAATTTTTTCTTTAACTGTATAGCAAAGAAACATTTCTTTAAATCGAAGAAACCTTTCTCTTGGTGTATAAGTCTGCATGGGAAGAATGGCTTTGCTAAAATATCTAAAAAGTTAACTAAATACAGATCTAAAAATAATTTTAACAATATGCACAATATGCACAAAAAAAATATTTTTGAATGCATTTTTAGAATGCTTTTTTTCAATAAGATATTTCTATTTTTTTTTATCTTACTTCTTAATCTGCTTTCTGAAAAAATATATAATTGCATAAGAGAATCCGATATCTAGATATCTGTAGAAATTACAGTGTCAGTTGATCCATTACAGAATACAGTTAAGTTAGTTACAGCGCTACTAACTTCGTAACTAAAAAGATAATTTTCGACACAGCTGACGGAACACAACCTAAGTTAGTTACAGCACTACCAACCTCGTAATTAAGAAGATAATTTTCGACACAGTTAACGGAACACAATCAAATTGATGGTTGCTAGAATGTCAAAACTTTTTATAGTGTTATCCATCCTACATAATTACTTTGATAGTCCTATACAAAATTATTTTCAGATTTGTATCTAGCTGAATTTTTAGATATTTCAGCAAAATTTTTTTTATATGTGATACTGCTACATCGCAAAACGATATTTATATACATATTCACATACACAATGATTATCTATCTTCGCGTTCTGTAGAAACAAATTTTTTATCATTACTATTAGATTATGCAATAGATAAAAATACGTAAGACTTAAAGTTTGTCTAACTTTTCATGAATGATTTTCTGCCTAATTGAAAAAAACTGGCTAAACCGCATACCTATAAACCACAGGAATGCTTTACTATGTGCAAATGTTAGCATTATGCAAAAAAAAAGAGGAGAAAGAAAACTGCGTTTGATCGATCGAGCTGTGGGCTTGCCAAGTGGTGATTCAATTTCGCGGACAACATCAGTTTCAGTTAACTCCGAGGTTTTTGTCCTGCCAATAGTGAAATCTCGTTAATTAAAAATCGGGAATTTAATTTCGTAGGTCACCGTGAATCCATTCTCTTGTTCGAGAGAGGTCCAGAGTGTTGAGTTCAAATACCGATTAATTTGCTATGGGAAATAACAAAACGGTCCGTGTCTTTGCATATAGTAACACACGTTAATTATTGCGCGGTATCCGATATCAGCACGCTCGAACATCGGCCTCGGTTTGCATGCAATTCACGCGCGACTTGCTTTTAACAGAATCACTCTCCGCGAATAGGAGTGGTATTACGATATATAACTATAAGATCAATGATAAGCGCGCGTCGATACAAAAGAATTTTCCTTGCCGCTCTATAAATGAATACAGGCATAATTTTTACAAAAAATAATATATTTTAACAAAGCGAGATAAAAATATATCATACATCTCGTTTATTAATCGCTAACGTTTATTTAATAAATTTTCAGCGGACTTCTAAATTTGTCATGAGAAAACTTTTCTTTTTTGCATACTGACAATAAATGTATTTTGCTTTTTACGATTTAAAAATTTGTAAAGAGAAAAGAATAGCGTTGTTATATGATAACAGTCATTAAAATGCATATAACGAAGGATTTTTACTCGAAGAGTTAAGATCGTGGCCTGTAATTTGAGAGCAGTAGTTTCTTTTATTTTTTTAAAATATGTATATCAAATTGCACGAAGCAGAATCGTGAAATCATAACTTAGCCTGTTGCGAATTTAAAGTTGCTTTTTTATTGTTCGAAGGAATCGAATCGTGATATAGCCCTGACTCGACATATTTCTCTGCGTGGATTACTGAGCTATATAGAAATATATATCTCAAAAAGCACGCTTTATATTCCTATTTTATGTTCGTTCTAGCAACAAGCTTATATTACAGTAGGAAAGAAGCGTATTTAAACGCATTTAATCGATCGTCTTCTCTGCTACAATTCTTGAATATATATAAACATAATTTATTACAACAAAAAAAATGAAAAAGCTTAATTATTTTATCTTTCAAACGCAAAAATGTTATTCAATGAGATACTGCAAGGTATTATTATTTAAAAGCTTTCTGATCGAAGTTTAATATTAAAAACGGATGTTTAAAATAAATTAGATAATAATTATAATTCTTATATGTTTAAACGTTCACGATTACGATACACGTGCAGCGTAATTTCTAAATATGTTTACCGTTGTGCAATGAGATCTGCATAGATAATTTTTGCGTTAACTGAATGATTTTATCATCACTAGAGATGAGAAGCTAAGTAACTTAATTCAGTCACGATGCACTATCTTTTTATTATAGCTGACCTAATTTTTTAAATCTTTCTATAAAAGCAATCCATCATTTTCTCATCATATTTAATTAAAATTAAAGGAAAATTATCTTTTGAAGTTCAAACATTGATTCAATAAACATACAGACTAAATCTTCAATATATTAATTTCATGAAATATATATAAATGTCTTCCGAGAAAAAATTCAAAATGTATTTGATTAATAATTTTGTATCTTGTATAATATTTATAATTGAATATGTCCCTCTTCTCAAGTTCTCATAATATATAATAATTTATTATAAAGTGTATATATGAAAATAATGACTTGTCTAACATTCAAATATTATTTTATAAGATTATTTCTATAAACTTTTGAGATTATGCGATCGTTAATTAACAACGAAATAACGCAAAAAATAAAAGAAATTAATCGACGGCGATACTGTCGTCTCTTACGATTATAAGAAATTGATGGTCGACAGCGGACACTTGAAAGCACGCAAGAAACATTTGGATCGTTTCCAACGTTTACGGTTTTCCGAAGATATCACGAGACCGCTCGACGTAGTATTTTTCTCTTCACTGACGGGTCACACCGAGTTACAGCTGCAAAAACGGACCGTTTCATTTTTCTCGCCCGGCAGGAAACTCCTAGCGTATAGGTCCGTGCGCAATATCGATTGCAGTTGCAGTGGTTATCGCGATCTGACACGCCATGCAAGAGCTACGTGGGAATCGCGATCTGTCCACGTGTTCATTAACGGCATGTCGATCGGAAGGCAGATTACGGCATCGTCCATCCCGCCGATAAACTGCGATGCAACAAACTGCGCATGAAACGAAACGAGAAACGCGAGAGAGTCGCGAAAGATAGAAAGAGGAAGAGAGTAAAGCAGAGGTGCGAAGATAACATGTACCTTTCATACTAAAGTGATTGTATGTAATTTTACCATGTGTAAGCTCACCGCTGCGACGGATAACGCAGTTTGCACAGAGTCGTTTGTTAAAATCATTAGTGGGTCACGTAATTACACCCCTCGTAAGGACAGGGTCTCTCTCTGAAATATTTTCTGAATTAAAGGAAATTTATATATAAGAGAACACACGCGCGATAAAAATGTATAATTATAAATATACACAAATTAAAGAATTTCAATTACTGATAATTTCATAGAATTTTTAATATAAAATAAAAACATTTGATAATTTAATTCGAAGATTTGTTTTTTGAAACGGCTTAAAACTAATTAGATTGCATTATAATCAAGTTTATCAATTATATCTTTCCTACACTTTTCGTTGTAAGATTAATATATTAATCATATATATATAAATGCTACTCAAATAGAAACAAATCGTATACAAATGCCGCTTAGAAACAAATTAATAGATAAATTCTTACTTGTTGATCTGACAAAGATTGTGAGATCTCCTAAGCTTAGAAAATTAAAGTCTCGCATTCAATTTATTTAATATGTATAGCAAATTAATTTGCCTACTAATAACAAATGCATCGTGATAAAACACGCAAAAAAATGAAAAGCAGAAAGATAATCGCGCATTTTCTATGCTAAATAATTACACAACATTCAAATTTGTAGCGTCGTAGCGCTAACCTTCTAATGAAATTCGCGCAGAATTGTGTTCAACGTTTTTCATTTAAAGTTGTACTAACTTGGAAAGTGCATATATATACATAATTAAACAATTTCTTTACGCGTATAATGCAATTACATTAGGAAATTTCCTGTTCGTCGGTTTTTTTTGTACATGAATATCAAGAATACTAAATACAAATGTTAAGGATCAAATCGTAACATGCGCAAAAAGATTGTTTAATTATTTACATACTATATATATATATATGCATATAGTATATTTTTATGTTAAAATATTATAGTTCTTAAATACAATACTTTATAGTGTGATTCAGTAAAAAGTATCTTTTTATTGTATTTTAAATTCGTTAAATAAAATTACTCTATAAATTTGATTGTATAACTTCGTAGCCTGTCAATTGGCATAGATAGGACGCGAATTCGTTAAAAGATATTAATGTAAACTCAAGAATAATTGACGTGATTCATTACCCTTTCTTATTTTTTATTTAAAGCTTTTTATTATTGCTTCTGTCTTTTGAACAAATTTATCTGCGTTTCAAAAGATTAAAAATTTACTTCACTTTCATTCCGTCACATCGATACGTTTTATCTCAAAATTTATCTACAGATCAACTTTTCGAGGGAAAGTATCGGGTTGAAACGATAGAAGAGATTTAATCGGGGGTTGTGCCTAAATCGCCTTTATGCTACATCGAGCAGAAATTGCCGGGGCGCATTATAAAAAAAGGAATTGTTAAAAAATTTCGACCGTAATTCACTTCGCCTCGCTTCGCGGCCCTTTTATACAACAGCTCGCCGTGACGCGTATATTAAGCAGAGTTTTTCGCTCCCGCAGAAAATGCAACAACTTCAGTTAAGCTTGTTTCCTTGCACAGATAGATACTGCTATCATTTATGTCGGCGTGTGTAAAATGACTGATAGATATTACGTGGGATAATATCTATCAATCGTTTCACATACACTGCAATCGATGATCGACAGTTAAATAAATTTCATTTCTTTTTGAATCCATCATGTTATAAATTAATTCGAGCAACATACATCTGCTAAAATCATGGCAAGTTTTATGACCAGCCTGTTCTTGCATATTTCGTGAAAATATTCCAAAAGCTGTTATCTAGCCGTGAGCGTACTTCGATCTACATTTCCATTTCAAATTAGAAAAAAAATATTTTTCTGTCACGCTATTTCACGAATTTTATTTTTAAATTGTATCTATAAATTACAACTGTGTTTTGATATCTGTAAGATTAGTTTTATTTTTCAGAATTTCGTTATATACATATATGATAAAGTTTTACCTCTTTCACGGAAAGATTTAAATAATTTCATAAAGTTGTTATATATTTTGTTGCGTATATATATATTTTTTATCAATACTATTTTTTAGTATGCCTTTGTATATATTCACGTATTAAACTTATTTATATACTTTTTTTTATTTAGTTTCATAATTTTACTTTTCTATTTATTTTCATGATTTACTTCTTTGGATATTGTTAAAGCATAGAAATACGAGAAATGACGATTAATTAAAGTTAATTAAAATTATTGAATTTTAAAGTTGCGTTTATATTTCTTTCAGCTCCACGAATGAATGCGAAGAGGAGGGTAAAGCTGAGGAGAGATCCGGTTACGGATAAGGGACACAGAAGTGAGTATCTATAATTAGATGGCACTAATTATTACTGATTGAAGCACCTTCGACGTGCTTGAAACTTGAGATTCGAGGTTCTGAATTCACTCTACAAACTTCTATCGATCGGTCACAGTTCTCGGCACTAATATCGCCGATTTATATAGCTGATATTTATTATTGTGCAAACATGATAATAGTACTTTATGCTATCTCTATAGTTTTGAATATCGACTGCAATTTCCGTTGTCACTACAAATTACATTAAGATTTTCGACGTTATTGGTACATTAATACAATGTGTGAGCGTTAAAATTTTGAATAAATTATACTATTTTTTCTTAATATTTGCTAACTACTTTCTCTCTGATATATACGTACTTACTGTAAGAAAAGCATTGATGCTAGAAGAATTTCTTAATACTTAATGTTATAAAAAGATTTTTCAAATATTGAAATACAAATCAATCAAAATTTACTTTAATTATTTACTTTACTTTATATATTTTATATATATGTATATATATGTTTATTTTCTTTTGTTATTTCTATTTTTATTCTAATTAGAGTGTACACGGAGAGAATTTTTTCTTAGAATTTACCCTGAAAATATGACAGTCGTGGGACAACATTGTATTTTGAAGAATTTTAACATAAACCCCTCTCATTCATTAATAAAACTACAATAAAGTTTAAAATAAGTTTGATCAATTTTACTGAAGTGCATGGTAAAAATCTTCGAAATACAATGTTGTCCCACGACTGTCATATTTTCAGGGTAAATTTTAAAAGAAAATTCTCTCCGTGTATATCTTCTATATTATATTAGGAATAATTATCTATTTATTATCCGTTCATATTTTTTAATCTTATTCTTATAATAGTATCATAACATTTCACCTTTAAAGATCATCAATACTTGAGAAGAAATTCAAATAAAACTATTAATAAAAAATTTAATAAAAATTTCAAAAACAAGATGACGTAATAGAAATCTAAATGTCAAGACTAGCTCGCAGCAGAGCAAAAGATCAAAAGTTCTATCTCTGACAATAGTTAATTATAATAAGAATAACGATGTTTCTCGAGAAGACAACCGTAGTTCGCAGAATAATCGCTTACTAAAGGAGTGCAACAGGTTCGGAAAGCTTGGTGTGATGGTAATCGAGAGATTAACGAATGGCGAAGTACTTTGATAGGATCCGAGTTAATCAGTAATCGGGGCTACGACACCATTAATCTTTCACCACTCTTCGGAGAACTACATCTCTCTTTGTCATCCTTTTACACACCACTTCCTCTCTTTGGTTATATTCTCTCTCTTACGCTTTGTGTTTATCCTCTTCCGTTGCCATTTGACACCTTCGGTCTTTTAGACCCTTTGTGACTATTCCACTATATGATGTTCCACGTATCGCTTACATTTACATATTCAATGAATTATGTATTATCATTTGCATCTACACCCATCTATACATATAGTTTATTCCAAGAATTATTAAATCCAAGATTACGTCGTATGCTTTTAATTAAAAAGAAAAGAATAAAACTAGATCTAGATTCCGAGAAAAACCGTTTAATAACATGGCTGCGTTGCCATATCATCGCTTGACTTATTATCGTTACACATATCATCCGATCTCGTATCATACTATACAACACGTTTGTAAATGTGGTGCCTTCGCACGAAGGTTGTCAATGTAACCAACCGTTTGCTCCAAATGGGTGACAGCTTACAGTTATATCAACCGTTATATAATAGCTACTGCTACAGCGTGCATGCATATGCGTTAGGTAAATAGCCAGGTAAATGAGCGGAGATGGGAGAGACAGAGGCAGCAACGGCTCTAAGCCTGCACTCGACGAGTAGTAGGCGTGCGATTGACGTTTAATTATTCGTTGCGCATTCAGACGCTTCGTTTCCTCTATAACACACATCCGTGAGTACTCGTCGTTTCTCCGTTTTGACACGGTGACACACAGCAAGGGTTACCGGAGAAATTTGTACCGATTATATTTTCGCCAACGTAATTACAACGAACTCATTCAAACAGATTGTTTAAGATTATCAGAATTTTAACAACATAAAAGAGCGTTTTCAATATATTTAATAGTATTCTAATTAAATCAATTATATTAATCATTTTTATAAAGCTCTTTTGATAAATTATATGTTGAGTTATAAAGTTGAGATTAAGTCTTATTGTGAATGTTTCCTATCTGCAATGGGAGGTAATTTAAATCGATTCGTGCCTCACCTTCTATTATTTACATATATTCGTTAGCCTCGCGAATTTCGCATCGTTATACAATTACTGCGAGCACTGTAATCAAATATTAATATGTACGCTAATATTTAGAACAGTTAATGCATTTATTTAATAACATGAAATTTCCGTCCGTGACGACCGCACCGTAGTAGAATTTATGAACTATTACAGTTCCAGTTTCATAATAGTGTGTTCCAGTTTCGTCGTGTAGCTCGCATTATTCGTTTAAAATAAATATACAAACAATTTTTTAAATTTTATTTCATAAGGTAAACAAGTTAAAATTTAAGATGATATATATATTAAATGATTTATCGATATAAAACAGATAATCCAACATCGAGTCAACATTGATTAGATATGAAATTATTAATCTGCATTCCACGAAAATAATTGGTTTTCATCACTGCTGCTGCTTATATGGCATTACGTAAAGGTTATTTATACGTAATCAAATTCCATTTAATTGACTTGTAATAAATAATTGTAATTTCAATTCAAAGCTAATATGATTATTAAGTAAAATAAAAATCTTTTAATTTTGTCATTTATTAATAATATGTACAAACAACTTTCAAAACATTTCTGAAATTTTTTAATTAATCTTTTATTTAATTTAGTAGATGCGTTTTGTTTTTACAATCATTCTTTCAATCGCTTGTTATTGTATGTATAATTGCGATTATGTAAAAACAAAGCTTTCGCAGATTGCTAATATGATAAATGTATGTTTCTCCCTATGGTACCATTTATACATCGTTTTATCCTTACGCATGGAACAACACCTACTAATCTCACGGTATTATCAACAACTAATCTATTATAACTACACAGAAAGCACAATAACGATGGTACCACTTCTCGATTTGTGCAATTCCAAGGGAAAGCCATTAAGCGCGATGATACGTAATACACGTACTGGATGTAACTGGATGCAATTGTAATTCCAAGCCACAATTTCGCAATGACAGCTTCTCCATGAATGATGACAAGGCAATAACTCGCGGGAGGATAAACAAATACGGATATAATATCCGTATTTGTGCCATCATTGTATCTACAATCGAATTAATCGGAAATAAGATGATTAAAAAAATCCCATAAATTAATTGAAATCATTATTAAATACTGGCATATATTTTATACTTTATTTGATATTTATTAAAACAGAAAGACGACCAATAAGCAGTATCTTAAAAATTGTGTACCTTTGTTTGTTCAATTTTCAATGTAAAAACTAAATCAATACTAGCAGTAAAAATTCAACACGAGGATAAAAATCGGATATTTTCTCTGCAAAAAACGTTTCTATCTTTTCAAACTATAGTGGAACTCGACAAACAGACATTCAACGAAAACCGCGAATATGAAAAGCCATAGGTTTGAACGTTTCATAAATAGTAACGGTGTGTAGCGCGTGAGAAAGACCTGTCGCCGCCGCGCACGAATCCAAATTGCAGTTGCCGGCATTTGCACACATCTATCTCCGAATAATAGCTTTTCGTGCAAATCACAGGACACCACGAATGCAGCTGTGCTCTCAGCAAGGTGCGCCGATATTCGGCGCAATCGATCGGCTCTTTCTCTCTCTCTATCTCGTCGCGGCCTCAATATAGAAGCGACGCATTAACGCAAACGGACATGTCCCGTGTATTTTACAAGTCCGTTTGTAAACCGCTCGGCTTCGTCGCATATCCAAATACGTATGTGTCGATCACTTCTCCGTTGACATGATCTCTCACTGAGACTCCGTATCTAACAGACTTCATAAAAGCGAATTCGCGTGAGATAAAGCAAAATTTTCCTAAATAGAAAATGATTAATCTCATTTTATTAGGTGTCCATAATTCCTAAATTATAAACAATTAATTAACAAATCTATACAAATTTAAAGCTGTATGATAACGGAGCTTTTTATTATTTTCAAAAAAATTTCTATTTTGATAAATTAATTTAAAAGACATGCATATAGCTGGAAGAAAATCAATGAATTTTATAAAGCTGTATTTTTGCCGATTAATCTTGCATGAAAGGTCGCAAGAGAATATTTTTATAGGTAACAATCGATAGAACAAACAATTTGCAGGTGTGATCCGCTAGTCGTGTGGCGGCTAAATATTTTTACAGAACATGGCAACGAATGACGCACTATAAGGAATAACGATGTCTAGAATTAACGATCAACAGGTTGACTATATGGATACGTAGGAATCTGTTTTGATTCAATCACGAGAAATGGGGACATTTGCCGTGGCAGTTTTGGCGAATATTATCAGGGCTGTTTAATCGAAAACATGCGCACGAAATAATAGGATGAATAATATTACAAACAATACACTGGATACAGTATTTGACATATGATATGCAAATTTTACACCCAATATCCTAAACGTCAATGCTATCATAAAAAAAAAAAACAATTTTATATAATAATCACATTCGTTTGTATTTTATTTATTAAAATTGATGTAACGCAAAAAAGTTGGTATGACAATCATATAGAGGGATACTAAATGTTATTTGTTATACTCATACATAACGTACGATAGTATATCTACAACTGTAAATAAAATTGCTCGATATTTATTCTAAAAATATTAAATTTTATTGAAATCTGATATGTGTGTGCTGGCTTTTTCAGATGATTTTGTAACAACATTAGATTGTCAAGAAAGTTTTGAAAAACTCTGTCACACAAAAATAGTTTTCACATACAAATTCATTCAGAAACAACGGCAATTATTCAAAATAAAAATTATTATGTTCAATAATCATTCGCTATTATTCACGTCTATTAAGCAGGCACAGCCACTTCAGCACAATCAAATGCGACCTATACCACATTTTTTTGCTATTTTTTGTTAATTTTTTGTTCTATTCCCCATTTTTTTGCTCCAGCCGATTCGCTAAAACCCATGACTGTGCTAACTTAAGACTAAAGTTAGCACATCCACAAACAAAAAAAAACAGCAAATGAAAAATCAAGTATATATTCTGAAGGGCTATTTTTTTGCTAATTTTTTGCTCTATTTCCGATTTTTTTGCTCCAGCCGATTCGCTAAAATCCATAATTGTACCAGCTTAAAACTAAAGTTAGAATAGCAGCAAAGAAAAAAAGCGGCATATAAAAAATCAAGTACATATTCTTGAAGGGCTATTTTTTTTGCTAATTTTTGGCTCTATTACGATTTTTTTGCTCATTAAGTCAAAAAATTCCAACCAAGAGTGTGATTCGCATACAAGAGTAAAGCAATCAGCTGCTGAGCTCATTTTGGCCTTAAAATGTTTGTAGAATTAATTACTCTAAGAATATTGCAAATCGGAATTTTTTGCTCACTATTTAAGTCGAAAAACTCGACCAAGAGTGTGTGGGGCTGTGCTGGCTCGCGTACAAAAGTAAAATACGTTAAAGCAATTAATTGCTGGGCTTATTTTGGTCTTAAAATGTTTGTAAAATTAATTGCTCTAAGAATATTGCAAATCGGAATTTTTTGCTCAATGTTTAAGTTAAAAAATTCAATTTGGGATATTCTTAGAGCAATTAATTCTATAAACATTTTAAGACCAAAATGAGCCCAATTAATTGCTTTAACGTATTTTACTTTTGTACGCGAACCAGCGCAGCCACATTCTTGGTCGAATTTTTCGATTTAAACAGTGAACAAAAAATTTCGATTTTCGATATTCTTATAGCAATTAATTCTACAAACATTTTAAAAATGAGCCCAGCAATTAATTGCTTTAATGTACTTTACTCTTGTACGCGAGCCAACACAGCCACACTCTTAATCGAATTTTTTTACTTAAACAATTTTTGCCACAGAAAATAAATTTTATAATTCTCTGACTTTCCCAGTTAGCCTACATTATTAAAAACAACGCAAAAAAGGCTTAGCAGCATACTAAAATTTTGGGCAAATTCAAGCCAACAAAAAATAAATTAGTATTGGAAAAAAGAATGCAGTTACAAAAAAGAACTATCAAATAAAAATACTGAATAAAATATAAATTTTAATTATTTTATTAAAATTGTTTAAAGCGTGCAAGTTTTGAACATATATATTTTATTATAAACGTCAGATATAATATTAAAAAGTTATAACAATTATCTGGAATAAGAGCAATTTATTTAAAGAAATTGTGAGGAAATTTTAAAATTCCAGACTTTTTTATATTTTTCCCTGACTTTTCCCGGTTTTCCAGGTCTGTGGCAACCATGAATAAGTAAAAAAATCGGGAATAGAGCAAAAATTAGCAAAAAAATAGCCCTTCAGAATATGTACTTGACTTTTTATTTGCTGCTTTTTTTTGTTTGCGGCTGCGCTAACTTTAGTTTTAAACTGACACAATCATGGATTTTAGCGAATCTGGAGCAAAAAAATCGGGAATAGAGAAAAAAATTAGCAAAAAAATAGCAAAAAATGTGGTATAGGTCTCGTTTGATTGTGCCAAAGTGGCTGTGCCAGCTCGACGTCTATTATTCTGCTAGCTACCAGATTTGGTCTTGGTATCATTTGGATTCTTTCGGTGCAAATAGAAATCCTGTAACAGAGTCTCGTTACAAATAATTTTGTCAAAATTCTGCGAGGGAGAAAGGTATATATACCTTTCTCAGTATATACACTATCTCACTTTAACTTATATACTGTTTCACTTTATTAAGAATAACTTTAATTAAGAATAAAACAGCATAAGTTAAATTTTTAACTCGTAGGATTTTGATAAAATTACGCTCGTGGCTAGACTCTGTTATAGATTAGAGTCTCTAAATGCGAAGAATTCATGACAAGCTATCCCAATTTGCTCAATTTTAAATCGTCTTCTTAAAAAATGTTTCATTGAGCGAAACAGATCAAACGTAAATAAACGATGCAAGATAAAAACGGCGTCGGTATAGGACTACAATGCCGTCTAGACTAATGGCACCGAGACCAAATCCGGCAGCTATAAGCAGATTGGTGGTAAATGGTTTTTTAACATGATGATCTTTATTTTCAGGAATAATTGTCGTTATTGCTGAATAAATTTGTATGTGAAATTCGAAGGGTAATTCAAAATTTTCTTGACAATCCAGTAGAAGAGATTATTAAACATTTTGTAATTTCTATATTATAAGTATATAATAGTTCAATATTTTATCTTTCAATCGAATAATGTTATCTTTCAATCTAATAAATGTAATCTAATAATCTATATTGTATAAATTAGTACATTGTTGTTCAACATGGAGCATTAATCGATACATTAACAACCAAAGAATATGCTATTCCATAACCGATGCAGATCCATGATTATCCTCAAAAGCGATATAATGTACAATAATTACAAGCTCAATTTTGATCTTCGTGGTTAAAATGCAATTGCGTAAGTATTAAAGGATTAAATCGATATAATTGTTGAATGATGAACGCATACAATATGTTATTCGATGCGAAATGCCAAACACGCAATTTTAGAGAATTAAATTTTACTAAAACAAGGAAAATTATCGCTAGAATTGTGATAAATAATTATCAATGACATTTTTTCTCCTGAAAGTGTCATACTGACTTTAGAGATTACAAAATGATTTTGAAATATACAACCGCCAAAACTTTGAACTTAAAAACAGTTTTAAAACATAGAACTCTATTAAAACTACGACTATTCCAATCTTCAAAAGATCTTTCTATACGATAATAATGATTTCAAACCAATCTATTTTACAAAAAATTTATTTTTCTAACTAAAAGGAGCAATTTTAAACCAATCGCTTTTTAAAGAATCACTTCTTTTTTTAACAAATAGGACTATTTCAAAGCGATCTTTTTGAAAAAAAGATTTTTAATGAATCGATCCGAAGATGACATATCCCTAATTAAAATCAAGAATGCTAGCAATGCAATAAATAACCAGCACAACACTTTTTCTGCAAGTATCGTACCGGCTTCAAAGATTAAAAAGTTATTTAAAAACATGTAATAGTCAGAATTTAGTTTAAAAATAATTGTAGAGAGAGAAAGAGAGAGAGAAAGAAAACGCACAGAATAACTTGCTCTACACTCTACTAACAAAGACACGATGACTAACAAAAACCGTAAAGTGTCATGTTGATTATTTACTACTAAAATTGCAGTAAATAATCAACACGATACTTTGTCTCTAAATGTTCTGTTTATTAATATAAAGTATATAAAATTAATAATGGTATTTACAAATTACACTCAATGATAAAATTCAAATGGTACTGACGGGAATTGTGTTAAAAGTGGTAATTTTTTATTTTCTCATACTTTAAAGAGAGAAGTGTTGTATTAAACTCGCGAAGTTAACGCACTTTTTTCATTTTTTGAATTTAGTATAAAAAGTACGGAATTTTATTTCTATAAAAAAATATTTAAACTATAAAAATTGCTACTGAAACTATAATTGTTTCTTCTCATATTATTAGAATGTCGTAGCTAACTTCACATATCTCACGAGCGAGCGATAAAAAAAGGACCGATTTGCGATAGACACGCAAAACTAAAAATTCTTCATGAGTGACGACGCTCGCATGTAAACCTTAGTAACAATGCAAATTAATTCGTAGGTCACGTTTTCCAGAGTATGAGTTATCGTGTCGCGCTGCTGCAAACTGTAATTTAAAACGGAACGCCTCTCGCTTTGTCGCCTCCATGCGCGTGACATCGTTATACTTCGCGCAAAAACAGTAGTAGGTGGAGACGATTTATTTCACTCATACAATAATTATAATTAAACGACGTCGACGAATAGAGCGGAAAAACATGGACTTGCCACCAAGGTTTAATTGCGCGCGAGGACTCAGTCTCTAATCTCGACATGATGCATTTAAACTGTTACTTTGAGACGCATAATCATAAAACGCGTCATTCATCAGTTTGATAACGTCATCATGAAAATGGATCTTGATAGATCCCATACTGCATTTTTAATACAGTTGTGAAAGAAGTAACAACACACATACATATAGGTACATTCAAAGCGAGGTTTAGAGATTCTTAAAAAGTATGTGGCATATACACATGTAAAAAGATGGAAAATTTTATAAATATTTATAAACATTATTTATATTATAATCAATTCTGAACGAATTTTATTAAATATATACGTTTAATAAAACATGAAATTAGATCGGCTGTAAAATATAAAACGCGTTCTTATTTTATAAAAGTAAGCAATGTTTTATCCACATTCTCTTATTCTGAAAGCAGCATCCGAGAGAGGCAGAGAGGTATGAGTATTATTCTTTTTTGTGATTCATCTCAAGTCTGTCTGTTGCTTTATACATATTTCCAAATTATCAAGCGCTCGTTTGCATTCAACAATGCTGTATCTCAAAGAAGATCATCAACCAAATGCTAATATTTCCGTTAAAAGAACTTTTTTCTCATTTGAACATTGAGAACTATCTGCCCTCAAGGATCGGAGAACCGGCAATGGCGCGAACTAGGGCAAACTTACTGGAAATGACGGGCGAGAAAAAGTACGAGTTTACGTGTACTACATTGCAAGCGTAGATGAAAGCTGTTATTATAATTATTATTATTTACACGAGTCCGAAGCAAGATCTTTTTGTGCAGCATTTATTACAGAAAATTGTGAGAATATGCGAATCAAATTATTTTTGTTTTGTTTTACAAGGCAGTTAAAAAAACTATTAAATATCTATTATATATGTATGTAAAAGTCTTATTGTTGACATTATCACATTATTAAACGTCATACAAAATTTAATAAATTATTTCTTGCAAAATACAAACATCATGTATTAATCTTTCAACATTTCGCCAAGTTGATTCGGAATAGTAACTAAATTCCACGAAGTTGGTGAGATGACTAAGGAGGAGTAAAAGAGGGTCGAGGAAATAAGAAAAAATTGTCTAGAAATGAGATCTATAAAAGAGTTGTGCCTCGAGCTTCTGAACTGTCCGCAACAGGTACGCTATTGTGGCTATGAACAGACACATTTCCCATTATCACGGCCATTCCTCTATTCTTTCCAACTTCACATCCAGCAACATGGTTTGCCATGTGTATATAATTTTGATTCAATTTTAACAAAAAAACATGGTATTTCTTGACAAATATCACAATATAAACTAAACAGAAAAAAGTATTAATATTAATTATGATTAAATTTTAATTTCATTTTACACATTCACAAAGTAATTCGATGATAATAATAATAATTCAGAGTTAACATCGTTATCGCAAGCAATAGAGCAACGCGTATAAATGAGCTGGCACGTAGTCTATAATTATGCAATTTGTGCGTTACTCGTAATTAAATCGCGCTTCTTGCAAATTGTTGAACACCAACACGAATTTTAATTAGCTTGGTCATTTTCAAGCGTTTATTGTATTTCTTTTCGTTTCGCAACAGGATCTCAAACATATTTAATTTGCCAAATTTTGCTTAAGTAAACTTAAAAATCTTTTGCTTAAAATATGTTTAAAACTTCTTCAGTATATTTAATTATATTCCTCAGTATCACATTTAAAAAACATTATACAGGCGTATTCATAAATTCAGAAGGTGATAGATTCAAGAATCAAAACATTAAAAAACAAAAATTTAATAATAAAATACAATTCTTCCGAATTTTCATAAAGGAAAAAAAAATTATGCACCCATGAATTGATCATAATCGATCATAACAGATCATAACTCATCATAACTAATGGTTATTGATAATTATAACGCCATGCAAGCGAAACCTTTAACCGGATTACTACTAGAGTTCTATCCTGGCGTAAATGAGATTCTCCTTAACTAGTTCGTCAGAGCATTAACAGATAATCTCGCTGCGCTCGAGAATTCAATGACGTTGATCAATTAAATGGTACAACGTCGCGTCTTACGTCTATGTCATAGCTTGTTAAAGTCACGTTTATACAAACGCAGATTTGCACGTCGATCAATATACGATAGCTCGGAATGACAACCGATTCGTCGAATAGGATTGATATTTGATGACTGCCAAAATTAAAAACCCTGACTGATTCGACCACGGGACATTGACGTGAGGCTTTAACTCGATTCATCTCAAATATATGACGTTTTTGACTCTTAGTCAACTGCGATGATTTCATTCCATCGTACGTTCGCTGACTCATTGATATTGTTTCTACGAGTCATTGTGAACTAGCATTAGTTTCCTGAAAATTCAAATAATATTTACTTGAATAAGCAAAAGCAAATTATATTCATCATAAAGATAACAAATATAAATACTATCTAGATTATAGATTATAATATTATAGATGTTCTATGAGGTAGAGCGCTCATAGATTTTCTATGAGGTTTACTCCAAAGTTCAACTTTAATATGTAAATTTACGACAGCAAACAATATCTCTTTGCAGTGACGGGCTTACAACTACATTATACAATCATAATTATTTCTTGAGAGTACAATCTTTAAATATTCGATATGCTGTTCAGAAACATAAACACTATCGCAAATGGACAAACAAGCTCTATTCTATTATATAACGAAAATATTATTTTTCACAAATATTTTTAATTTCTATAATCTATATCTTTTATTCTTTACACTACATTGTCAGAATTGCTAAAAAGTTACGAAAAGCTACGTCTATCTAAAATCATTGAAGTTTATTGACTTGCTGAATGTTCCCTCACGATTCGAGCATGCGAAAGGACGGCAGGATTATGTGCGCGGCACAACAACAGGATTAATTCGTACATATCAGAACGAAATTACACGAGCGGCTAGTACGATAACACTTAATTAAGTGGTTCTCCTCGCGCGCGCGTTTCGGATTTCTCATGCTAATATACAGGGACAATACCATTACCGGCAACGCGCAAGAATGGCACACGGCCGATAAGGGAGGCTTAGACGTGTAGAAAGCGAAGATGTTGGCTGTGCACGTAACATGCATACCGAGAAATGACGTAAGAGCTCATTCTATACGCTCGTGTGTTTGTTGGCCGTATATCAAACTGTTCCTCCGACGTCTCAACCCTTTTCTCTTGCCCTTTCAACCCACATTGTCATCGCCTCTCCGGCAAGGATCCTTATATTACGCCCACGTCGTTTACTTAGTAACACGACCTTACTAGCTCTGTCGAAAATGAGTGTGGAAATCATCAAAAGAAAGAAGATATTTTCCACAAATGGAATATCAAAATGAAAGATGTATGTCGAATTCAAATGTGAACACACACCATTAATCATTTATATATTAATTTTTTCCCCTGTTTTTCCGGCACATAAAAAATAAATGTTTAAAGTAATACTTGAAACGGATTTTAGTCATTTTTAATATTTAATAGTTTAGTCTCGTTCAAAATTATCAATAATAGACAATAAATATTAAATAATTTTCGAAATTATAGTTCTAATTGAATCTCCACGTAAATGGATCCATTTATAGTAGATACTTTCAAAAAATTTTTTTTTGCATTAAACATGTGTTCCATAATTACTCTGATATTAATTAACCTATTCTTATGTCTAAATCTTCTTCAAATTTTAAATTGTTTGACATAAAGAATTTTAAACAAATTTTAAAACTTGAGAATGGAGAGATTTAAATTGAATGAAAAAAGTAGTAGGTATAATATCAGGTAAATAATATTTTCAAATCGGATAGCAATACTCTCAACATTTTATCTTGTTAAATCTATTAACGAAATAAATTTTTTTACACATTTTTTACAATCAGTTTACAAAATTTACAAGAAAACTTGGTAAATGCTGTAAATTCGCTTTTACGATGTAGACGTGAGGAACAAGCGAAATTCTGTTGCAGACGATAATTTGCCACGTGTAAAAGTATGAGAAGTCAACTTGGCAATCAATTTTTTATCACCATCGTACAGGGAGAGCCAAAATTGAGAATGTTATACTATTATCGGCAAATCTCTCCGTTTTTATTGTTTCCTTCCTGTATCTTTCTCTTGCTTATTCTCGTCGCATGTAGCTTTTTTTTGTTAAAATATTGATAGAGGTAAATTATTGATTAATTATTTCATTATTTGCACAAATAGCTCAAAACTTTCAATCTGTTTTATATTTTCTCGATATAAACGCGATCAATCCGTCATTCGGTTGAGAACAGTTACGACTGTGCGATATTTTCTACAATTCTGCGACTACATTAATTTGTGTGTCAATTCCAACAAACTCAATTTCTGCTGGGAATGGAAAACTAATTCGCAAATATACTCGAAATGAATTTCAAATTTATATTTGTCATATTTGTATAAATATTGCAATTAGAACTCAAATTATGTTTCTTATTATTTTACTTTTAGGATATCTATTAATTTTTCTGCTTTCATAAAAATTAACACTCTTCAGAAAAGAAGAGAGAGAAGAAGAGAGAGAGAGAGATCAATATAGTAAATTCTATAATTTTTTTCTGTTAAACCGTAACGATTGATATAGATACATTTAAAACTGCATGATATATCAAATTAAATAAAAGAACAAGAATTTCGATGTTCCTGCTTGACTTTCAAGTAATTTCAAAAACTTTGCAGACACGTCACACAAGTTTTCATCCACTTAGAGTTCGGAGAATTTGCGGTTGTCGGTAATAAGGGGGATTGTCTGTCGAATCTATATAGTTAATCGTAGTGTGCGAGGGTTTATCCAGATGTTACGAAATCCTTAGAGCCGATAGTTCGAAATTGGTTTGGTCATGTCAGATTGTATTTCAGTGCGCTTAATCGCTGAATTCAGCGAAACACGGCTTTGAAATAGCTTTGTCAGCCTAAATGAATTTAGAAGAGAGAACATGCATCCTAATAATACATAACGTTATACTCTCTAAATCTGAATCAGGCAGTGGATAGTCTAATTAACCCAGTGGCATACTTGGCACTGATAATCAGTGAAGTTCAACTAAAAAAGGAAGAATATTTGAGCATTAATAACTAAAATAATATTTGCATATTAATTTCAATCTTCCAATACCACATTTATTAAATTTATGCACTAAAACAAGATTAGTTAGAGCACATAATAAAGATTAGGTATAGGTTAGAGATCTCACATTTCATTCACTGATTACCAGTGGCATACTTGGCACTGATATCAGTGTTTATCCACTGATTCAGATTTAGAGAGTAGATTCTCCATTAGTTCACTAAAATTTTCCTTTCGATTAGAATAAAATTTTTTAATTAAAAAGAAAATTTTTGTAAGTCACATACTTATACATTTCTCTCAGTGTGCGATGATACTGCAGAGATCAAAATAAAAAATTATCTATTAAAATTATTATATATATATATATATATATATATATATATGTAATACTGAAGATTTTATAGTTAATAAACGTTCTACTTGACTATCTTAAAGCTTATTATTTCCCAAATTATCTTCTATATAAAAGTAGAAATATCAATAATCGGATAATAATTCGCAAAGCTAAATTCCTAAATTACAAGCACTCGCATACGCATTAGATTCGCTAACAACGTGACATTGTTACCCCAACAATTGGTGCAATTACCGCTCGCGTTTACAGCGAGCGTGGGCGTTAATTATTTTCCTAGACCCTGACGTTGTAGCTTCAACTACACTCGCGAATACGTATGAATTCTGCTGTGGGGAGAACATTGGGGGAAACTGTGCGAGTTACATGGCTGTGAAACATATAAACTGCGTTTCTCTTCAAAGCGGGCGGCGCAACGCCGACGTGCGACACGTGTACAGCCCGGTGTGTTCCTATCTCGATGACGCAAATCCTACCCACGAAGACAGGATATATCCGCGGAAATTGCGGTGTAATATTGCTTTTCACATACGTACTTCGTTCTTAGCCCACATCCCTTTGTTGCAGCGCGTGGATTTGGCATGAGGGTGGTAGGCGGCAAGACTGGGTCGGACGGGCGCACCTTCGCGTGCATCGTATGGACTGTGCCGGGTGGCCCCGCCGAGAAAGCGGGATTACAACAAGGTGATAAGGTACGTTATTAATATATATTTTATATATTCAACCAACATTTTCTAAAGATATTATTATGACAAGATTATCTTTCATACAAATTCTAAAAATAGTCTTGAAAGTTGCCTACCCGATCTAGACTCTACACTGAGAGAAAAATGTTTGGTATTTGTAATTATAATTACATATCACTATAATTATAATTATTACTGCTATAATAATAGTAACAGTAACTATGTATATAGTTCTACCAACAAATGTATATAGTTGGCAACCGAAAATAACTATATAATTATAGTTGTTATAACCATGAAATAGTTGAAATTACCATAAAAATGATTCAAGTGACTATAATTTTATAGTTATATTTGGGAACAACCATATTTTTTATAATTGTCCCCAAATATATGTTAACTATAAAATTATAGTCACTCGAATCGTTTTTATGGTAATTTCAACTATTTTATGGTTATAACAACTATAATTATAGTCATTTTTAGGTTGCCAACTATATACATTTGTTAGTAGAACTATATACATAGTTACTGTTACTATTATTATAGCAGTAATAATCATAATTATAGTGATATGTAATTATAATTACAAATACCAAACATTTTTCTCTCAGTGTACTCTCTAAATTTTAATCAGTGAATAATCACTGATATCAGTGCCAAATATGCCACTGGTAATCAATGAATTAAATGTGAGATTCCTAACCTAGTTAATCTTTATTGTGTGATCCAACTTGTTTTAGTGCTTAAATTCAATGAATATGGTATTGGAAGATTGAAATTAACGTGCAAATATCAATATTTTAATTCAATAAATAAAGTATCAGTATTTTAGTTATATAATGCTCAAACATTCTTCCTTTTTTAATTGAACTTCACTGATTATTAGTGCAAAGTATGCCACTGGGTAATTAATGATTATCCACTGATTCAGATTTAGAGAGTAAAGGTAATCAAGAAATTCATGAATAAATTTCATTGATGAATCTGTTGGTGACCTTTAATCTTTAGGTAACTATATATTGTGAAAATGGACCTAAGTAGGAGGAATATTCAGAATAAACAAATTCTATCTCCAAAATTACATTTTTAAGAAGGAAATCGCCGATATTGATATAAGTCTCCTAAAAGCACATCCTCTTATTTTTCAATATAAACTAAATATTGCACTTTGTTAACCTTTAGTATAGTATATATGATTGTGTTATTCGTGTTTTACACATTTCTTATCTTCGAAAAATTAGAAGCATTAAATAATTAATTATAACTTTTATATACAATTTTTTTAAATACACGATCTTACAAATACTTTCTAAAAATGTTAAAATATATGTAACCATCATTTAATTTTTGTGTATTTCTTAAAGTAATGAAAATTAATCCGAAATAAAAATAACTCATCGTGTATATTTAAAGGATCGGAAAATCATGTGTATTATATTAAATTTTAATATTAATAAAAACATGAAATGCTTTCCAGCAACGTATACAGGCGACACTGTATAATATAACGTATGATTCTATATTTTCCAACAATGACACAAGTAGATACAATCGTATATAGCTGAAATACTACATTCGATTGTGTTATCGTTTTATATCACTTCACGAAAAAAATTACATTTCACTTATTTGTCTAGGATTGAGGTACTCTGATAAGAGATTTCAAGATTACCTACATTCAGATATATTCAGACATAGATGTATGTGAGACCTTTTTTTTTATTTCTTTGGGGTGAAATAAATAAAACTTTATTATTATTTAATAAGCAACATTTCAGTTACAAGTCGACACGTATTACTGTGTATGTATTACAATGTATGACTGTGTTCCGTTGCTGGAAAGTTTTACTTCGTTCAAAATCATTATGATCTGTTTTTAAAATACAATAATCGCCTCCAATACTACAGCAATTTTATCAACTCATGCAAGGTAATGCTATTAAGCAATATAACGTTTTATAAACGCTTGAGAAAATATTACGTGGAATATAGTACGGATATAGAAAATATTTTTTCCCACGAGATGTTTATCGTTACCTATCGCGGGTATTATGAACGATAAATGCGAGTAAATATCGACATCCTTCGATGCATCAATTTTAATTAAATTTAAAGTTGAAGTACTGACAGCCAAGTGAAGAGTCGTCCTGTTCACTTACATATTCGTACTAACATTAAATTTGATGAATTTTATTAATAAACGGCACTGCTAATAGCACATTATATGCATTAATTTGTAATCAATATTATTATAATTCACGTAATAACATATTCTAAATATCTCGCTTATTAACATATCCACCATACATATTTATTGCTAAATGATTGTCAACATTTTGCATTATTAAAAAAAAAAGATTTTTTTTAAATATTTTCAGAAAGAGCCAGAATTTAAATTTAAAAGTAAAATTTCAAATCCCTGAGTTCTGCTAAAGTCCATAAAAATTCCAGATTTTATTCCGTTACATTCAGGCAATGTAAAATTCAAGACGAAATGTTGGAAAATAAATAATTTAAATGCCTTGCTACCCAAATGCCATTCAAACGTCAGGCCGAACGAAAAGGCGGGAAGTACAGTCTTTTCAACCCTCTATCTGCCCCTCAAGTGTCATCACGTACAAAGAGTTGGCATAGATAGGTAGATACGGGTGATTGATCGATCGGAGAGAGCAACGAAAAGACGTCCCTCGTTCCCGTTTACTGTCATTACATTTTCATAAAGATTCCCCCATACGACGCTTATCATCGATAAGCTTCCCTCTCGCGCTCAGCAACAATATCTAATAAGGAACGTGCAGATATCGCGCAGTCTCGCTATCATATTATTCTCCGGAAAGCGTAAGGGGGTATGTTCGCTTCATCTCAAATTTTCTTTCATCAGCGGATAAATATCAAATCGGAAACAAAAAGAAATCGCGAGATCTTACTGCGACGGGGGAATAAAAAATGTGAATATCATGACAAGAGTGACGTATTTGTTAGTCTAGCGATAGCGAAACAAAAATTCGCGACACGACGCCTTCGTTGTGTCCCACAAATTCAGTAACGCTTTGTTTAATCCGCTTACATCCGTCGCTTGTAAAATTGGAACACGTAAACTCTCTCGACAAGATCCATTCGAATAACGACCAATTCGCTACTGTCAAATTCTGAAATAGACAGCTGTAAACTAGATCCTAATTTCGGCAATTATGCCCCGTCTATTTCTACTGTCATATCCCGATCATGTGGCGATCAAATTTCTTCATTTAGAATGATAATTGTCATGTGGTCAAAAGTGATTTTGTCAATATTCAGTGGTTATTCAAACATTCAATTATCGTTGTTATTGGGTAATTATGAATGTAATTATTACAGTTTGATATCAATTAACTGTTAACTTGAGTGACAACAAGATATAGTGCCTACGTCTATTATAACTTATAGTACACAAACAATGTGTGAAAAATTTTTAACTATAAGTATTTGTAACTATTTATAAATTATCATGATTGATTATTATTGCTGTAATGTTAGTAATAATAACTATATATTAATATTAGTAATAATAACTACATATAACTGCTATCAACAAATATATACCTATATAGTTGGTAATCCGAAAATGACTATAATTACAGTTCTTATTGTTGTAAAAATGATTGAAATTATTATAATATATATTTAACTATAATTTATGATCACTTTTAGACCAACCATATTTTATATAGTCGGTTGCCAATTATATATATTTGTGGATAAAATTGTACATATAGTTATTATTACTAACATTATAGCATAATCATAATTATAGTAACATGTAATTGTGATCAGAAATACTAAAAATTTTTCTCTTATAATATCAATAATATAGTTAAAAATTGTCTGTTTTATCTTACAATGTCATTTTCAAAAAAAAGAAAGAATTATTAAATAATGCGCGCTTAAATCACTCTCATCATTTCGCGTGGAAGTAGATACATAAAATACAGAATAAAGACGTAATTTATGAAAGCAATTTCCTGTAATAATCGTCGAAAACAGTACCGTGATAGAAAAAAATTTTCGCAAAAATATTATCTCGTTCAATATACAATATTATAACCAGCTCAATCTAGATTATTTTGCCCTCGAATATATCTATTTATCACGCTACGCACGCAAACTTATTCTTAGCACATTTACGACAGAAAATGGATAAATTACCGATTTGACGATAGAATAGAAATATTCAATTTAGTAAAACAAAGAGATAGTCTCCGACGCGAAAACAAGAAATCTTTTTTTATCCACCTTGCGAAAGAGTTTTATCGTGCAATCCCGATCCTACAGAATAGAATTTCGTGGGATTTAAGAAGAACGGGCATCTGTCGCAAACATATACATGTATATAGCACATTCATGGTTTAAAATTATCTTTTTCTTTCACGGTGCTTTCCTTCCCTTAATCTTTTCCCTACGATCTCCCCTTAAATCCCAAGGAGAATTAATCGGCTAATTATATTTAGCTTCTCCCTGCCAAGTGAAACCTCTTGAAAATCAGTCGCCGAGATCACGTTTCAACCAAATTCCAGACAAGTAAGATTTATCGCAAGTAAGATTATACATATATTTCGACTGTCATCCTCTAAATTTCTTCAAGAGTCTCAACAATACTTGCGACAAATATCCCGATTTTATAGACAAGATGATAAGAAAATTGTACGAATAAGTTTTGCAATTTACATATATAACATTTTTGTCATTAAATCCTAATTCAATAAAATAAATTTATAAAATGCAATATCACAAAATTTTTTAATGTTATTTACATTATTTTTGGATTACTACGATGATTTATAATTTTAATTTCTCTTTAGAATAGAATGTATTTTATAGTGTCTTTTGAATTTTTTTTACATTTCATATACATATAATAGATAAGTTTTAAACATAATATACAATATATATAAATCAAACTATTGAAAATCTCACTAAATAATTTGTTAGCAAAATAATTGATTCTGTCAGTATAATACATTTAATAAACATAAATACAGATTCATTCATTTTATGTACTATGTTTCGAATAGATAAAAATATTTCATGCTGCATCTTTGATATTATTCTAGTTGGACAAATTAAATAACGACTAGTAATAAAAAGAAAAAAAACAAAGAGAAATGGAGATAAAAAGCGTTCTTTTCACCGGAGGTGCAAAGTAATTAGAAGCCCCGCGAGAGTAAAGTTCCTATTAAATCGGACTTGGAAACGGGAACGAGAACGTAATTAAATATTGATCTTTCATTTTGTATCGTACCGAATAAAAAATCGTTAACGGTTTTACATTTCACACGTTTCAAATTTAAAACGAATGTTGATCTTTCATCAATAGTTTGCAATAAAAGTTTCCCGTCAAAGTTAAAGAATCCGTCATAAAGTTTGATGGAACGAAAATAGAATCAGACTAACCTATTATCGACAAATTGAGAATCTCATATTGGAATAAATATAATATTTTTCCAGGATAGAGAAAGTAACTTCAAAATTGAGATTTTAAATTTTGCTTTTCGCAATCCATAGATACCTTATTATATCTGCGTACGTGATCTTTACTGCCCTTAGCTTGCGCCATATTACCAACGTGCTGTACCTATTTACCCGTATACAGTGAATTACGACATACATAACATGGCATGCATACATTTGCGGTTAATGGATGATCGCCCACGCAGTAATTAATAACAATAAAGTTTGACGTTGAGTCGATTGAACAGCAAATCCAAGCCCCAACATCTCGTTCTGACAACATTTACCCCTGACGTCACATGAACGTCGTAGTCGCACCGGCTTACGTCGGAAATGAAATTTAACGTCAATGAGAACGTAGTACGCAGTTAACCAACAACCTGATTCGATAAATCGTATAAGGAACTTTTAGTGCCAACCAATATTTTCAAATTATATGACATGTGTGTAGGTATATTTTATTTGTAGATTACTTTACGGGTACCAAGTAATTAATGCAGTGAATAAAAAAATATAAAAGTGCAATTTCTGATATAATTGAGTATATTATAACATTTTTTTTTTGTCAATCTCCGTTTCAGCAAATAAAATTTTTTTGAAATATGCCATACATACGTCAATAACTGTAAAATTTTATACATACAAATATAGTTACATGTATTGAACATTTGATTTAAAATGGAATAAAATGAATTTCATATTTGACTCCGCAAACTGAAGCTGTATAGAAAAATATAAACCGAGGAAATAAAAACAAAAGCTTGAATTAAATTGAAAACGTTAAATGTGAGTTGAGATTTATCTTGGAAGACTGAGATTGGGAAAGAGATTTCAATATCAATAAGATTAAAATAACTTACAGCGATATGAAACAAAATAACGCAATATGACTTTCACATCATGCGCTATCTTAATTTCATCAATCATATTTTAGTTATGAATTGAATAAATGCTGTTAATTTTTTGAAAAAATCCTTTTTATTTTAATTCAATGTCAATTTGATGATGATAAAAACAAACCCGAAAAACCAATTTTATTATATTAGGTGAGGTGAATTTTAATAGATAAGATAAAATTGCCGATATATACTGAAAGTGCTTTCATAACTATAACGTCCATGTGATGAAAATTCGAAGATTCTATTACCAAGCAAAGTGAATTTCTTCTCTCTCATAATAAAAATTTAATACATAATAAATAAAATCTAATAAGATAAATAAAGCATCATCCTCCATTCTTTCCCACATTTTTCAATTTATTATTCTGAATGAATATTCATGAAACAATTATTTATTACGATATTTATTATACCTACGACGTCAATACATCAATAATTATGTAAAAATATGACTGAAAACATAAAGTAATTTAACAATACTGCAAAAAAACAACCCAAGGCAATTAAAATTAAAATTGTTTATAGTGCGTGCAATGCTTCTACTGTGCTGAATGAATACGATAAAATATTATGAATTGATATTCTGTTGCATATAAATGCATGCTTTCAAAAATTTTATGTTATTACAATGGAAATAGCTCCTACTTTAATCCGCTATAGTTAAATAAATATCTTACTAGCTTTTCATTTTATTAAACAATTGAAAAACGTTACAACCTTCATATAAATTATAAAATTCAAGAATTAAAAAATATTTTTTTTTCTGGCGCGCGCGTATTCCTCTACCCGGACTATTCCTCTTCCACTGTTGAATTGTGCTGAATTATACATTTGTAGCGTATATATCGCGACTCATTAATTGTAGTTTCTCCGTGAAAATGTTGATAGGTATCGTAATTTTTGAAATTTTATTTTTCGTCAACCCGTTAAAAAATTTTCACGTTTCGCATATATTCACGCATTTTATCAGGAGCATCGCGATATTTCCTTCACCACGAATATTCTATATGGACGGATCCACATTAATCTCACGTTTCATGTTTTATCTCTGCACCGCTCAAACACGGTTTTCTCGCGTCATTAAATTACGAAAAATATGTTGACGAAACATGACGCTCTTCCCTCTTTGTCGCAAACGTCGCGAGGCAGATTTGCTATAGCTCGAGTACGGTGTTTCCATTCTTGCGAACGAATGGCATGCTGTAAATTTTCGGAATGAGACAGAACTGAAAAGAGGCCTTTTTTCGAGGACTGAACGGTCGTAATGGAAGGCGCATGCGAGCCACTTATTTTTGATAATGTTTTCAAATGGGACAAGATACGGAACGCTTGTGCATCGTAAATAAACGGATAAAGTAAATGTGATAAAGGGCTTAAAAAGAAGGAAAGAAGAAGCAAATTTCGATGTAGAAAAGTTTTCCGCTTATCACATCTGCTTATACATATGTATATATTCATACTTTAAAGAAATTAAAAACTGTGGTAATAACCATTAGTGAAAATCGTATGGAGCTTACTAATGGTTATTACTACATTTACTTTAATAATATATTAAAAATTAAAGATTGTTTAATATTATCACTTTTTTATTTATTAAAACAGTGTTTAATTATTCTACTTTGTAACTTGTAAAGTAAATATAAAAAAGTGTAAAAAAATTTTAATTATGTGAATGAATTTTCGTCTTTTATGTGGATGTTAATGTAACAAAAATATGAGTAACATTCCGGGGTTGAAAACTGTATACATATATCCGCATAAAACAGAAAAAGGAGAAAAAAATAGATAATATTTCGACATTTCTGACATAATAATTTCAATTTTAATAGAAAGCAAATTAATATCAAATGAAGTAAGAAAATATTGCAGTAATAACTTTATTTATATTACAATTACAAAAAAGACTAATATCGAGGTAATTTTTCGCAATACAGAAACGAAAAATAGAGAGACTTGAAATCGATTATCTTATAATTCCTGTAATAAATGTTACCATTCCCGCATCCCGAATACTGTAATTCAACAGCCCGTATCTCACATCCCACATCGGGGATTGTAGTGATTTTTAACTCCGATAGCTTTTGATGGTTCGGTTTTTTATTCTTGTACTAGACTGCACTAGAATTTTTTTCCTCGCTTTATTCAAATATCGAATAAATATTTAAGTTCCAAAGGTATACACTAGCTCAACTATGAAAACAGACTTTATTATACCGATAAATCGGCATTTAAATCACATATATTTTTTTATTAATTTCGTGGCATTGTGTTACTGCTAAAGTTCTATGAATATTCTTCAGCGTGTCCTCCTCTGTTGACGAACGCATATTGGGATTTTTTTCTGGCTGATCGATGCAACACATCATACAATAAACGAGGATCACGGAAATGGCGAACTGGCGGCGACTGATTGCTTTCATACGCGTCATTTCCTGTATCCAGTTACCGCATCCACAATCTTCCCTTTATAAAGGTGCAAGGTAGTGAAGAAAAAGTCTACGTGGATATATAATGTGATCTGAAGGCTGAAAGCCTCGTTCTGAAGCACCGAGACAGAAAATTGTGCGTTATATGTAATAATGCGGAATACGTGTGCATGAGATAGAATTATTGCAAATTGAAGCGAATATGGTTATCAAAATGAACAATAAAAAAAAAACGAACAGAAGTAAATTAACCGAAGAGATAGAAAATTTGGAGAGATTTTAGCTTACTTAAAGAAATTATGTAACTAAACTTACATATGTACATAAAATGTGAAATAGTACTATTCAAACAACTAGAAAATTTGAAGATATTTTAAGAAGAATTCTTCGTTGAAATGAAAGCAAGGTACATACGTACATAGAAAAATGCTTTGACATCTTCCCGAAGGAACACAAAAAAGACTACTTTTATCAAACAAAAAATTGATCCAATGAAAAATTCTGCATTTCTGTACCACCTGCACGTGGAATCATTTTTTATCTTTCTTTCTTTATTTTTCTCTCTTCTACAAATTTTCCTTATATCGCATCCAAAAATATGCAAAAGAAAAAAGATTTGCACGCAAAAGCCATTCGATAATATTTAGAAAGTTGGAAACATCTTTCCACCTGCTTGAACAAATATTTCCATTTCGATGCAAAGTTTCTCATTGCAGGTATTTCTTGATCAAAAAGGAAAACTTCGCTCAAGCACACACATACAGATCCGAGCATTGCATAATTATTATATTATTGTTACGTTTGCATTTTATCAAATATTAGTAGAATTCAAAATTACGCATTTCTTCTCGAAATTTCTTGCATTCTAACCTCTCTTGTAAATTCTTTTCGTTAGGACTGCTAGATCTTTCGCAAGAATCTGCCAGTAAATGATCGTGGATGGAAAATTCATTTCCGAGTTATGAGCTTTCGAATATGAGTTGTGCTGTCTATATCGCAACGACGATAAATGTTCCGTCCGTAAAGGAAAATTGTGCGCCAGCTTGTTGTACCGAGGCGAACTTGTCATGAAAATGCATGGGGGATGTCTCGCGACATGCGCATGCATGGATTGTATGTACATACATGGGCCAACTCATATTCGAGATACATATTTCTATGTACCTATACTATGGAAAGAGAATGTGAGTAATCGATTATTTCGTCGTTTGATATATATATATTCGATACGTTTTATATCTTTCAGAATCTTAAGTATCAATGAAATAATTAACTGAGACATTACAATTCGTTGATTTATAAAACCGTGGATGTACAAAGTTATAATGTTGCCTTATTTAGTCGATTAATCGATCGCTGCATATTAATGCGAAAAATTCCTAAAGACTGTTAGTTACGATTCCATTTTGGACTATTATACGCTTTTCCATTCGAGAGAAAAATAGCCGCTGTGTATCGATCGCACGTGTTTCCTTCTTCCCTGACATACAACGATTTGCATTCGATTCCACTCGCGGTTTAATTGAAAGCCGTCGGGTGCTGTAATTAACGCGCGTGGTATAACGTTTCTCAAAGGACCGGATCTAGGCATTATTATACAGTAGAAGGTGGCGATGAATATATTTTCGAATTTCACGTAGAGGAGATTGGGGGAATTGTGAGCACGAGGTAAACGCGAACGGTACTATTGAAATATATTAGAGAAGTGATAACCTTTCATTTCTCGCATTCAATAATAGTCCAATATACGCTTATTGTTAGTGCTGTAATGTAATAACGCACACGCGCGCGCGAGTCCATAGAACGTACCTACACGTTTTAAAGTAAAGACTATTACATGTTTTTAATGATTTTGATATAGCGCAGAATTTGCGAAATAAGGAAAAAAGTTAAATAAAGCCGATGATTATTTATCAATCACAGAAGTCTTTATTCAAAGGGTATTAATTTTAAACTACAATAATTAACATTTACATATTATTAATATAAATTATAATTTTAAACAAAAAACAAAACTGTCAATATTGTCCCGCATTACGATGAGTAATTCCGAACGGCAACAGTTTTATTTTTTGTTTAAAATATGTTTATATTGATATATAATATATATGTTTATATTGATATGTAAAAATATATATAAATTAATTATTATAGTAAAGCCAAATAATTGGAATATCTTTTAATTAATGACGTTTATTGATAAACATAATTATCTTTATTTAATTTTTATCTTAGATATTTGCAATTCCCCACTTTCCTCTAACGTGTGACAAAAAATTCGTAAGTTTTGCGATTTGATATTTGATTAACTACCGGCATTTGTACTCGATATTTTGTTATAAATAACTTTTAATACTCTCTCACTGAAACATAAAACGTGAAAAAATATAAATCTGTGGAAGAATGTAAATTTCATTCTTCTCTTCGGCTATTTTCCACCGTTTTTATACTGAAATAATTACAGTACCCTAGTAAAATGTTCAATTTTATTAATTAATTTGTTAATTAGCACGTGACACTTTATAGATAGGATTTATGAAGTAAATTGAAATATACTTACACTTTGCGCACATTGCGGAACGAGAAGTACAACGTACAAGTATGGAAAGAGTACATTGTCAAATACATTAAATTAAATTTTTTTAAATTAAATTATTCAATACGATTGCGAATCCAGACCCATATCCATGAAAATTCCTCGAAATGCTTAATTTATGAAGTTCACTTGATGGTAAATGACTCTGTTACCCGAGCTGTAGGTAATTGGCAAAAAAAAATAGAAAATATTTTGTATCAAAAATATATAATTTTTTGAGTTTTTAATTTGTATTTTCCAAAATTTATAATAAAATTTATAATAAATTAGCCATAAGTATTTATCAAATACAATTAAAAATTCAACCTCTTAATTATTCGAATAATAAAAGAAATATCTCAATTAAGAATATTCCCTTTCAGACTACAAAAAATATTTTCAAAATGATGTACTAACATACCGTCTTTACTAATTTATATAAAATAACAACAATCATCTAGATTTAAGTATCATTAAATAATTTTAAAAGCAAACAATGTTAAAAAGCAAGAAATATTTTCTTCATATTTTTGCATTGATATTTGATATCATCAAATAATGTATGTATATTGTACGAAATTTTGTAGGTATTAGAATGGTCCGGCGTGTCTTTGATCGATCGGAGCTTCGAAGAGGTACAACAAATAATCGAAAGGACCGACGACATGGCAGAATTAGTGGTAGAGCACGCGACCGAAATGTAAGTCAATGTATAGAGTAATATTGTATTATCGTGAAACAATCGTGAATAGACCTTAACGGTAAATCGATTCTCTGTACTTGCATCGTATTTCCCGGCGACCGATTTCTATGGCACTCTCGCGAAACAGTACCGGAGATTTGCTGGACGATCCGCAATCCGGAAAAACACCTACAAATTTGGGCCTGCTGATGGGTGAGTACCAGCAGCAAAATTTACCAACACGCGAACAGTCAAATAATATTACTGTGTTTAAATATACACATATATACATATATTCCAAATTTTATATAAGTCCGCAAAGTGTCCTCAATATACAAGAAACCACATTTTATCGAAGATCGATATAAAAGTTAACACGTATAAAATTTCATTACATAGTTTCCATAAAATCGACTATCGCTTATCGAGTTTCATGCCCCAAATACGAATTCTATGAAAAGCATTTTACATCTTAGATCAATACTGACCAAAGTATTACATATATCTTCTGTTGTAATACGATATAATGGTCGTTGTAATAAAATATAACACTGACTGCTTTTAACTAATCCAAGGTCAGTAGTGCAGATTAGTTACTTCGAAAGCGGGTCATCATACAGAAAAGAAAATTCTTAAAAAGGTAACAGTATAGGTTTGCCTGTATATATCGTTCTAGAAATAAGTAGCTATTCCAAAGTAATATGAGTAGTATCTTTTTATACAACAAAGAAAAAATTCCATGATATTCTAGGACAAGAATGACCTCTGACCGCTGACATGGTTTCGACCTCGAAAATATCCGCAAGACGAATAAATATTTTCATATTCTTAAAAATTTTCTAAACCTATACTATTTGCTTTATTTGCTACATATATATACGTTAAATTACTGTGTATAAATTCAAAATAGTATACGATTTTTTAGAAATAATCTGCTAATAAAAAAAAAATTGCGCGTCTTATTTATGCGAAGCAAAAGTACAATTCTTAACTATTATTATCGTAGTTTAATAACCCCTGTACAATTGGCCCTTCTACTACACGAGAATAAAAAGTATGAATCAGAATTGTAAGCTAGTTAGTGAAAAATTTTGATTACACCGTGAACAAGAATTCAATTCTCACTCAGCTGCCACAAAAAAAATTAAATTTTTGCCTGCAATGACAAATTCAAAACTTTTAACTTACATTCGAAAGCTCATGAATAACTAAATAATTTCGAGCCTGTTTACTCTCGTGTGGCGAGAAAGGCCGGCTACAGAGATGTTATCATAATCGCTACGGAAAAATAGTGTTACGGAAGCAACATGCGTTATTGGTTGCGTTCAGCATATTCAACTGTTGTGTGGAGCGGATCTGTGAGCGCTCACAGCTATTGGATGACCTAGAAGAATATACCAATAGCAACGAACGCTCGCGGATCCGCTCCGTAAGAGTTGAATCTGCTGAACGCGACCATTGATACGATGCATTTTAATATATTTTTGCAGAAACCGAAACGGAGAAAGCGCCATCGTCGCCGACGCGCAGGAAATTGCCAAAGACGCCGGTATAACGAGTTAATAAATTGACACCTACACACATTGACCGTTTCTCTCTTTCTATCTTTCTCTTATTATCCTACACGATGTACACGATGCATACGCAGACTCGGGGATAAGCACGCTTAGAAGCCGAGAATAAGAGCGTAAGAAAAAAAAAAGAAAGAGAAAAACGCAGGGGAACAGCTAAACAAAAAAAAAAAGTTCTCTTGCATAATCTCTTTGCTTTACTTATATAATATAAGTATAATTCAATAGCTTCACACGAACACGATCTGATTATGCACACTTATAAACGAGAACTGTGTACAGACAGGCGCGACGTGTGTGAAAGAGTGCGTGAAATCGCAGCTTTTAGCGTCAACTAACGTGCAAATCAGTTAAAGTGAGTGAGCTACGTCATGTGCTGAAATGTATCGTAGGCGAATGATTTATAGAAAAGATCCTGCAATTATAATCGATTTTAATGCCTAGAGATCAATTTTGACGACAAAAAGACATTCTGCAACAAGACTGATTTACGTCTTCGATCTTTTGTTCGTTTATTTACATGCATTTCAATTTGTATAACACCTTTCTTTCGATATTTTATACAAAGTAAGAATTATCTGTCTCTGATATTCACGAATTTATTTTATAAGATCTTAAAATTTATGCTAATTTATAATCGTACATTAAGATTTTAATTGTCCACGCATTTCTCTGTTAACATAACGTAACCTTTACAAAAAGGGAAAGCTATTATAATTGACACAACGTCATATTCTGAGGCAAGGAATACGATAAAAAAAATAATAAATTATAACAAATCTTACTCAAGGAAAAGCTGTTTTAATTCTATTTATATGAACGATTGCGTTTAATTTTTGTGGTATTATACAAATTTCATATAATCGTATTTTTATTGCATTGAAAAAAAGAGTTTAGTAACGACTATCAAATATTGAATGAAATAATTCCAATCAAATATTCGGTTAATATAACCAAAAATAATACTTTTTCAACTATTTAGTAAGTACTATATCAACGGTTGATTATATTATTATGTTTGGTAATACTTACTAAATATGAAGAAAAATTAAATTATTTTTGGTTATATTAACCGAATATTTGATTGAAATTATTTCACGCAGCATTTGGTAGCTATTACAATACTCTATTTGTTCAGTAAAGTTCCACCTTTCGTTTATTCCTCGATTATTCTGGTCTTTATCGATAATACTTGAGTTACTTCCTAAATTTTATCTTTCAGTAGGAGTTTCACGACCAGCAATCTTTTATCCGAACGCGCTTAGTCGGCGGTCCTTAAGAAAAGCTGACAAAAGTCGAGTACTCGAGACCGAGCATTAAGTATTCGCGGAAAGTAAAACCACTTGCATCACGCAGCTCAGCCATTTTATCCCGATAAAACACAACGCGGCACAATTCTACTGCGCATTTTCACTGATCGTACGCAAAGACTGCTATATGTAAATATTGTACGTACGTCGATGTAATGAACTATAATGATGTCTTCTTTTTTTCTTGAAAAGCATGTCGTTTCGCATTATCGTGATCGCTTCAGGTACAGTTACGAAGATCGCATCGACGAAAGAAAAGTCTGATAGAACAGAGATAGTCGAGAATTGTGTGGAAACTTACTCTCGAACGTGTTTTTGGAGAATTAGGTAATTTCAGGAGAAAGAACTGCGAGATAAAAATCCGACTCGATTGATCCATAATATATAACGAGATAGTAGCAAGATAAAGTTTTTGATCTGTAGCAAAAACTTACTTCGAGTTTGCGTGATTTTAGAACTTCAGGCAGAAGAGTGTAATAGAAGTTATCGTAGCTTTCTAAACTTTAGAAGGAACGAAGATATGAGATTTTATCAATCGCGTCTTGTACGATATTAATCGGAGGTAACCAAAAAGTTATCAGAGTCTTTAAAGAACTATCAAAAAATTTAGTAATTCATAAAATATGTATAATATAACCTTTCTTTACGATTTTATATACATTTATTGTGTTATATTTATAGTTATTCTATTTCGACTACTTGGAATTATTTCTCAGCAAACTGTCGAGATAATATCAGAATATTTTATATAGTAGCGAGCAGCATACCATCCGAAAGATATTCCATTTCTGTGATCGCATATTTTCGCAATTTTGAAAGAGATTTAAGTTCTCTTTTCTTCTTTTTTACGAAAGTTATACGAAAGGATAGTTTCACGAGAATTCGATGATCATATATTGGCGTCGTAACAGTTACGGAGAATTTATTATACTAATTTTGTTTCATTCTCTGTCTTTTTATCGATTTTATTCGTTATTATCACGTGATTTAGAGCTCCGATGGGTATCTTACCAGACGTGAGAGTTTTAGCAAGGATGAACGAAATTCCTATCGCTCTCCTAGCAGCTGTAAAATTTCCTCGAATTATTTAAAGTATAATGATATCTAAAGTTTAAGGACAAGACTGTGTTGTAGCTGTAAAAAAGCAATCGCTCGCGATTTATAGGTTCAACCAGTGCCGTGAATATCCGATAACAACGCTGCTCGTACGTTCCAATGCCATGATACGTATGACGCTGTTGGTATGCATGCTGTTTTCCAATCGATAGTCGGCGGTTCTATGACTAGTTTGAATACTCGAACAGCAGGCAGAAGAGAATCTCGAAAAATATGCTACACGAATGTCGCAATTATTCCATTGAATCGTACTCGTGCATTGAATATTACGCATCGCGCGGTCCGCGTTTAAAGCTACTCAATATTCGAATAGTAACTTGCGAGATGTTTGTATAGATCCACAGTTAACGAACGTATCGCTGAAAGCAAACGTTCGCGTTATGTAATTGCCTGACATTTGTACAAAATCTAAAAGAGCGCATTTTTATAAAGATCGCGAATCTTGAACAGATATACAGATATATACGTAATTATTAACGAAATCTTTTATATATAAAAAAAGTATAAAAATATAAAAAAGAAAAAGGCATGCGCCAATGCTGATTTACGTTCATTTGCATGTTCGTTTATTTATAATTTTTCGCCCGTAAGGTTGTAATTTGTAATTTGTAATATTTAATCGTTGAAGTATATAAGAACTCTGAATATCATTGACGGCACTGGTTACTATCGGCTGATATCGATCGTAGGACTTGTCGACGCGACTTGAGAGTAACTTAAATTTATTAGCACGTTGTACATGATCCCTTTAGGCCATACAGCAGCACTCGTACAATCACTAGCAGAAATGCGCGTTACGGTGTACGCCACTTCGTTTTCTTCGACGCAATCGCGGGGGTGTTCTTTCATGTACGCCAGAATTTCACAAAAAAAAACACTTGCGAAAACGTGAAAATTAAGAAAAGACAATTTTCATTTGGTTACTCAATAAAAAATTGTACATTTCCAGAGATAAATGTAACGGATATTAAAGAAATTGTAACAAAATTGCAAATTTCATTGTCGAAAAGAGATGTTATTCATTTATTATTCGTGCCGTTATTAACGATTTTAACGTCACTGTAAATATTAATAGATAGGATCGACAGTATTATTTAGAGAAACGTATAATATTTATAGTTGTAAAGTTAAAGGGAATTAAAATTTCTCGTTAAAATGCTATAACTAATTGAGAGAATCCACGTTTCACGTATCGTTGGCGATCAAATTCGCCGTCCCGAAATTATTCAACGCTACGAGTTTCAATTTATTCATTTTTTTTTCCCCCCCGAGCGTCATTAATACGCAGAATTTCGAATGCTACCGAGACCTGTCGCATGTTAAAATAATTTAATCTGTTAGCTCTAAAACCCCAGCACCCGGCCATCGCATTTAGCGTTAATTCGATCGTTTACCGATGTATCGCCGATTCATTCCGATACGGCGCGGCGCGACGTGTTATCGGTCTATCCTATCGATCCTCCTAATTAATTATCGCAACCGGACACGACAGACGAATCGGCCGGGTGTATAATTACATCGATCAATCGCGAGCTTACGAACACCTCCGTCCGTCGGTTTCGCACATAATGGGGAAAGAAGCAAATGTCTAACGCGACACCGCAACCGATTTCTGTCTGAAGAGAAAAGCTTTCGTACAATCAATCGTAGAGAATCGCCGTGTGAGCAGCCCGTATGCTCATATCGCCTCCGAGGATTTTTACGAAAGTCATATCCGTTTTCGCGAAGAGTCAGCATCGGTCGCGAGATTAGGCATCTGGGAACACGAGTGATTGAAATTTTTAACGTGTAAAAAAGATTCGTCGTTAGATTCTCATTTTAATACCACAGAACACGTCAAAGGTTTGATAGATCCTACATATATCCGTAATAAAATAAATTTGTAATACGACACAATTGATGAATTTTATAAATAAAATTAATTTTTAGGAAATATTTATAGCATACACGAGATTGTTCACTACAAGTTGTTAATATGTGTACGTTTAATTGAATAGATGTATTGCGTTGATAAAATATGTGTAATTCAGGAAACATGCGGGATCTTTTGCATATGAATTAGTTCTACTAATTGGAATTACAATTCTAATAAACAAGACTGTTAATAATAGAAGCTACAATAATTATTGTAACAATAGCACGGATTGCTATACATAAATCAACAGATATTTGATATAAAAATGACACATAATTATACAAGCATGTTAAAAATAAATATACGATATTAACCAATGTTGCAGCAATCAGAAATACAATGAATAAAATATAAATCCCGCAGATTCTTGCAAAAAAAACAGTATTAATTTTTCTAAAATTTCTCTATGTAGATATAAGTACATTTTATATAGCAATAGTTCTCTATTTTTAACGATATATTATACTGGTGCTATCGTACTGATATATAATCTCATCTCAAAAGCCAATAACAATTGATCCAGTGTAAGATTAATGACCGATAAATCTCTCTTTATTATAATCATTGCATACATATTATAAGCCTTTAGGATCACTCGTGTTTCCAGAATTCATCCTCTTTTTTCTCGAGACAGCGAACGGGCGGAAGCGGAACTCGCACGGCTCCTAGATATTAACGCGAGCTTCGAGATGTAGAAGCGATTGTAAAGCGCGGATCAACACAGGATGAATCTAGCATTTTAGCGCAGTTTTAGGTATATTGGATGTTTTGATAAAGTACTTACCGAATTAAGAATTCTTTATCAATCGGCGTAAATCCGTGAGTGGAAACTTAAGTCGAAACTTGGTTTGGATAATTTCACGGATTTCTCTCGCTAAAAATTAATAGAGTACGCACAATTATTTCCAATTCTTTATTTTTCGCGCAAACCCCAACTATTAAGAGTATTGCTATTTCCAATTTCCTGAAACGAGTTTTGGAAACGCCTCGGTTAAAGGTTGAAAATGTTAGCTCTGCAAACTTACCCAGGTTTCGACTTCATTGCATCACTTGAGATAAATGATCCACGGATCCGCCTGGATATATCACATCAAGCCAATCATCTTCGATCGGCCGTGTAAATATTATACTTGATCTACAGACTAGAACTTTGTTATGGACCACTGTATCTCTCGCGAGAGATTTTTGCAGTTGGACCAATAAAAGTCTATATAGAATATAAAACTTGTTCAAGCGCAATTCGCGCATGTCTGACACGAAACGTCATTTATAATTCTAACAGCGTGACAAATTGACTTCCATGATCCTCCGTGTTGGTTTAATGAACACGTAGTGCTCGATTCACGCAATAAATCATGAAAAAAAATCTGGAAATTTGGGATTCACTCTTTATATATGCTCGCACACGCACCAATTATGTTTCTATTTTTTTTTAATTTTATGTATATCGAATATTTTTAAAATATATGTATTATAAAAAATCACTCTCTTTGAGCCCCTACTGAAAAATGTCTAGTTAAATTAATTGGAATTTTGGTTGAAAATGGACGAATCCAAATTTTTTGGTAAGGGGATGCTGGAGCAACGAATTTCATCGATGTCGAAAAAAACATACTTAATTACAAATAAAATATTACGTACAAATAAAGCATTACATACATTAAATAAAACATTACGTATATTTCTTGCTCTGCTAATTCTATATATCGCGTGAATGCTACGTACGTTTAAATCGTATTTTTCCATTCACTTCTCTTATAAGCTTCAAATTCATAATTTGAAGATCCCACTATATTTTTATAAATTATTCAAATGTAGGAAAACCACTTTCTATTTAGATACATACTTAAAATTATTTACATTTGTAAAGAAATAACCTACGTGGTAACAGGAAACTATAATTTAGAATTTTTTTATTTCTCATACCGTTTGTGTTTTCCCACAAGCGCGCGTTATTTGTGTTTTTTCTTTTATTCTGTAGAGGGATATATTTTATTCTTTTATAAGGAAAGACACAAAGAATGTATGAAATGCGCGTTATGTCAATATTACAGACGACTCTAGTATCCCTTTAATGCCTATTTCCACCAATATAGATTAACTTTAATCTCGGTTCAACTTACTCTTCGTCTTTTTCTAATCTTTAGAACTAGAAAAAGACAAAGAGTAAGTTGAACCGAGATTAAAGTTGACCTGCGTTGGTGGAAACGGACCTAAATCTATTAGAATTTTAGTTAAGATAACCGAAATTCTAGCTAATATAATCAAAATCTTCTGATTCGTCCATTTTCAATCAGACATTTTTCTCAGTGTATAAATCTCAGTGTATAAATCTTTTGGAAATACATTAGATAAATGATAAATGATGATTTAGGTTAAAGATATTTTCCAACAAAAGCACTACATTTCAATATAACATGCGATTACATACGCAACATGGAGAATTCTCTAAATTAGCGCTTTCCGCCAGGCATACGCATTCTTCGCTCGAACAAGCCGTATATTACCGTATATTAACAGATTTCTACCTTTATGAATGTTAAAGGTTCAGATGGTATTCACGCAGATTTATCAAGTACGTTTAGACGAAATTAATTATGTGTTTTAAATACGATTATCGAGAATAAGACTAAGATTGCTACAATGCTTAGATATAGACGCTTTCGACAGCTTTAGGGTGCAGCTTTTCGAATCACTCGAAAACGCATCGTTTCTTTTTCATCCTGATTCTTATAGACAGAAAAAAAAAACAGATGTGCTACACGTGCGCACATGTCATTTGTCATCAGTGCATTTACCGAAATAGTCAGGAATACCTGCAGGAGCGTGCATGCGTGCAACGCCGAGATCAATGAACATTGTTGATTACGGTATTCGAACTATGATATTCGAAAAAATCGTAAGAAAATTCGTGCGTTTGAAAAATAACCACTGAAATTGCACTGTCGTGTTTGAGTTTTCTCACAGCGATTTAGAACATTTTCTTTGTCGTTTACATCAGCTGCGAGAGAGAGATATACGAAATCCACAAGGAAATATTTTATTTCTCTTACGTCACGGAGTAAACGTATAAGAACTCGCGCAGACGTAATCCGACAACAAATTGTACTCTTTGCCTTACCTCAATATCTAGATCCTAACTGTTTCTTGGTGCTCCTTGATGTTCCTCAAGGCTCCTCGATGCTTCTCGATGTTCCTCAAGGCTCCTCGATGCTTCTCGATGTTCCTTGGTACTATTCCCTGTTCCTCGATGTTCTTCACTAATCCTCGACGCTCCTCAATGTTTTTCGTCACACTTTATTGATACGAACGAGATACACGTACACACACACACACACAAAATCAAGTCTTCCAACGGACGACGGACAGAATCGACAGAATCAATCACGAATACAAAAAAATAACACTTCGCGATCCGTTCAGTAATTTACATACAATTTTAAACCTCGACAAGATACAGAAACAATGTGAAATTTTCGTAAAGTATTGTGAAATAATCCCAAGCAGAAAAATCACGTTAATATCAAAATGACGTTAATCTTTAAGTGGGTAGATGACTACAATATTCTACGTATAGTTATTTTAAAAACCTTGTTTTGGAAGAAGAAAATAAAAAGAATTGCCCAGAAGTTTTAAAGTTAATTATTTTTACATTTCTCTATCTCATAAAAATAAAAATAATGTAAATTTAACTCTATGCATACTGTTAAGATATAAAAATAAAATTTATTTAAAATGTGTGTGCCATGGGCACCCTACTTAAAGGTTAAAATAAATCATGACTGATTTAAAAGTGATTTTAATAATCATTTTGGAGATATTTTGATGTCATTTTGATTTTATGATGATCTGTATTCTGCTTGAAACGTAAATACCTAGGTAGAACACAAAATAATAATAAAATCATAATGGCATCATATATATGACGTCATTTAATAAACTTAAAAATGAACTTACCCCGCAAACACAAAGTTACATGTAACGTACCCGTTAGTTGTAATTTCCTACTCAACAATATAACTATAATATAATACGCACATATTATAACATAATACGTGCGTATTATATTATAATTATATTCTTGAGTAGGAAATTACAACTAACGGGTACATTACATGTAACTTAGTGTTTGCTGGGTATATAAGTTACAATAAGATCACAATAATGTCCTTATGATATTATGATTTTTATGTTCTACTTGAGTTCTTTCCTTGGTGAAAATAAAAATTGGAGCGGAAGTTGAATGTAAGAGGAAAGTGACAGAAGCGTAAACGAAACTTCTAAAAGGCGAAAATTGAAACAACAAAATATAAAACAAGAATAAATGCCTTATTTTTACGTTTTACAGTTTTAATTGCCTTCTGGTTGTTTCGTTTAAGCGATGTCTACAATGAGATTCTAAGACGTAAAACGAGCTTGAAATCTTAAGCCGTAAACAATTGATCGATTACAGTTGAACGTGAGGAGAATAATCAACTGTGATTGGTTAATTTCTTACGGATTAAGGGGATCCTAAAGCCTGTTTTACCTGATTTAATAGAACCTACATCTACGATTTACGCCAATGACACATCACTATACACACTACTACATCAATATCGCATGCATACATACGTACAAATTTTCTAACTAACTAATCTTTCATATTAAGTATCTAAGCCTAATTCTAACAACTCAATATTGATTGTTCATGTAATCCTTAGTCCGAACCAAGATTACTTTATGTACAAAGTATAAAACTTTTAATAAAGCATTGTTATACACGGAGAAAATTTTATATTTAAAATTACTATAATGTGGTAGTAGCTGCGGTCTTCATGTAAATTATAAGTTTAAATGCTATAATTATTTTTTTAAAAACAATGATACAACGTAATTTTTATACTTTTTTATAGTAAATTTTATAGTAAAAAATTTTTTATTACAAAATCAAATCTTGTTGAATGAAAGTTAGTATTGTAAAGATAAGTAAAAAATATATACCTAGCAAATTTATTTGCGTAACATAATAAAAATTAACTGTTTTCATGTTAGAATATGGCTTAACAAAATAATTACTTTATTTATGTGATAAAAATTAGTATTACCATAGTAAAAGTTAAGTGGGAATTATGTTGTGAGGATCCATACGAAAATTCAAGACATAGTAAAGTGTAATTTAAAATTATATGAAAACTTAATATAAAATTTTCTCCGTGTAAAGTCGACGCCAGAAGCCAATAAAAACTAATTTTCCAACTATTTTCATATTTGATATAAAATCGACCAGTTTGGAATACATTATCGTTTATATTCTAATTGTAGAAAAAAATTTTTTAATGTGTATATAAAGGCAGTTAGAAGAATATTGAAAAATAAACGCTGAAACGTAGACGATTTTAGAATCCCTTTAAGGCTAAAAAGTTTAAATTTTACACCTTAAAATCTCATTGCAGACGCCACTTTAAGTCTCATTTAAAATAGTCGCACAAACTGTGTCGCATGTTGTATAAAAATGTTACAGAAGTACTGTTTCTAGTCGTACGATTGTTACAGTCGCATACCGAGGAAAAGATATTAAAAAATTTACTTGTGAGAAATATATTTATTTTACTAAGATAAATCTCTTTATTTTATACGACAAAATAAAATTTTATTTCTAGCAAGCGAGCCATCTATTTTATTGACTTTTTTACAATAAATAAGAAATATTTCACAAAAATGTATATTTCGTCGTCGTAATTAAATTTTTGAAGAAAGCAAATAAGTAACATTTACTTTGCAATACTTGTTTTTTTTCTCTCATTGTCAGTGCAAAAACTCCTATCAACGGAATAAAGCCATATGTATATAAAACGGAATTGAGCCAACATCAACTTTTTGTAGCTGCAAGAATCAATCTAATAACTAATATTATCCTATTACTAGAAATAGTACTTCTACGAATACATAATATTATGTGACACAGCTTGTGCGATTATCGTAGATGAGACTTTACGCTTTTGTCACTCTCCCCTTACATTCGATTTACGCTCCGATTTATATTTTCGCCAGAATTTCCAAAGATCAAACGGAAAAATTGCCGCATTGCCGTATCTCCATTAATCTCAGGATGATCTTTCGATGCTCGTTTTGACTTCTGTGAATCCCGGTACCGGATAGACACGCATTCGGGACACTCGGCGAGAATAATTCATATCGAAAAACGTTAATATCACGCCTCACGTCCGTAATGCCTGATACGTACACTACGATGGTCGCAAACGAACAGATTCGATACTCCCGGTTTGTTGCGTACTCACCGCGTGCTCGACCATGAAAATTCCGAGAAATGACGCGTCGTTGAAACAATGAAATTCCGGGAAACGGCGCGTCGCGGAGGCAGCGAAAGTTCCGAGAAATGACGCGCCGTAAGTAAACGTGGCGGAATGACGCGACGTAATAATAACGCCTGCAACCCCTTGCAGGCAAACGAGATCTCACTGTCTTGATTAATTCCTCGATGGGTAATGCTTACAATTAGATTCTTCTCGACGCGTACCGTTGAATAGAGATGCCTTCGCAATGTTTGGACGAGTGTATGCCGGTGAAATATGGCGAAATATTCGTGTTAAAAACTTGAATTTGTCTCGAACGGCGTACATTGGTCCACCTGTCTTACAAAAATTTAATCTATAATACACACAATGATTTTTCGGTCTTTTACTACACACGATGGGTCATTCGTGTCCCGGAGTAATTTTCATCTCTTCAACAAATATATAAGAATTATTAAGTGATTCTTAACAATCAGATACTTTAATATTTTTAGAAAATATTAAATAAAGAATTTTTGGAGTATATTATAAAAGATTGTGTATTTTTAAAAATTGTAAATGTATAAATGTTATAACTGATTACTTGATGTTCTTAGCGTATCGAAAAAAAAAAAATTTGCGAGACACGAATGGCCCATCATTTGTACTAAAGATTACTGGATAGTTTAACACTGAAAACAATTCGTACCGAACAAGTGCTTTTAATACTCCAAATAAGTAAATTAATCGCTACCTTCCAGTATTTTTCCGTAAGGAAAACGACGTTGAGAGACACATTTGATCGCGATCGCACTCCAATGGTCCAATGGATGGATCAAACGATTATCGACGAACAGAATAACAGATTTGACGTTTACAACACTCGTCCGCACGCGAAATTAGTTTAGTTTTCCAGCGAAAAAGACGCAGAAATGTATATCGACCGCGACCGCGACTCGTCCACTCGCCGGCGTTACGTAAACTGATCTGCCGAACTTCAAACAGTTCAAACTTGACCAATGACGATCGTCGTTTCAACTCGCGCGTCATATACAGTGCGCGGGAAAATGGAAAGCGCGATGGTTTGTCTCTGGAATGTTAAAAGATTATGTTGGTAACGTCGAAACGATTAGATTATAATAAAGGATCAAACCACTGAGTTTGGATGTCCTTAAATAAAATACGTCGAAATAATAGTTGCTTTCCATTTGCACACAAGCGAAACTGAGTCTGAAGTGAGCTGAGTATTTTATACTTATATTAATCGTCATTATTTGCTTAGTTTGGTAAAAACCCAGATAGACTTGTATGATGATCACGATATGCACAAATTAATTTACTGAAAATTCAGAACAATTTTATGACATTATAAAAGCAAAAACGTTTATATTTAAAGTAAATATAAAATTTAGGTTATTTAAATGATTAAATTTTTTGTTATAGAATTACAAAAACATGTGTATGAAAATATATCTTCAGATTTATAATATTCTTTTTTCAATATCACTATATGAAATATTTACATCATACATAATTAAATGAAATACATCATATAATGACGCACATTTATAATTATCATGTGATGCTACAGAGAGAAAGCTTAAATAATTTTTAAATTTTTCTTTATTTTATGCCGCATAAAGTAAGATAAATATACTGTAAAATTTGGGTAAACAGATGTTGATCTTGATGCATTGAATCTTGTTAAAAGAATTTAATCCTCATGTGATGTCACAGAAAGCATAAATGATTTGTAAACTTTTATTTACTTCATGCCGCATAAAGTAAGATAAATATACTGTGAAATTTGGGTAAACAGATGTTGATCTTGATGTACTGAATCTTGTTAAAAGAATTTGTAATCCTGATGTGATGTCATAGAAAGCATAAATGATTTGTAAACTTTTATTTATTTCATGCCGCATAAAGTAAGATAAATATACTGTAAAATTTGGATAAACAAATGTCGATTACCGAATTTTGTTGAAAGGATTCGTAATCCTGATGTGATGTTATAGTAAGCATAAATGATTTGTAAATTTTTCCTTATTTTACGCCACATGAAGTAAGACACTATAATTTTTACCAACATGAGAAAATGCGGTACTAAAAAATTCTGAAAGAAGTCTAAAAAAATTCTCACAATTCTATAAGAAGAAAATAAACAATTTTTGTCTCTTGCTATTTTTTTGTAGAGTTAATAGTACTTGAGTAAAAAATTATTGAAAACCAATATTCGGCGATTTTTAATAATTTTTATCTTGTTAACTATTGCGAAAATTTTAAAATAGTAGAGGACTTTTCGTCTCATAATCAGTTTAGTCCGCTCTACCTGCTTACACGCGTTTTCAGGAGTTATCAAACATCCTATATATACATACATGCATATTACATACGTACATATATGACCAGTACGAATAACAAAATAAAATTCAATATATGCCAAATTTAAAAGTGTTCAGACAAGCATGCGATTAGCTCAACGTTAGCGTAGGTAAGCTACCACCCTCCAAAGATCTTAGGTTCCAAATTCCGTCGATAACTCCATGCGTTTCAAGAATATTTATAATTGCGTTATATAATTATAAGAAATGATATATATTAAAAAACAAATAAAAGGAATTAATAAACAAAACGACACTGAGTTATCCGAATTATATTTACCGTTATTAAACATATCGTCCTCTCTACATGATTCCAGAACTTTCTATCGTTGACTCAGTAAATGTATATAAACTGTCAAACTTGTACAGAAATTAATATAACGTTTTTAGCATTGATCGTTATCACATGGTTTTTTCACGTTCTTGATTGCAGTTTATCTCATCTTCGACACAGGTATTCTATAAATAAATATTCTATTATAAATTATTAGGATCATGTTAATCTTTTGACAGTTGTTAAACTATACTATTTAATTATAAGAATTTGTGCATACATAAAAATAACTAATTAATTTAATTAATAAATATATATTCTGAAAATAAAAAAACAAATTAAATTATAGTTAAATTTTTTTTTCATTAAAATATTTCCAGTAGACAAATGTACATATACTTTACAGCAACTTCACGTTTATCTTAGAATCATCCAATGCTTCATAGATGTGCCGATTGTGATTTGAAATATTGCAGCAACATTTAGTAAACGAAATATCATGATGCAAATATGATGTAAATATGAGACACTAAGAATCAGATTTTTGTTTCTCATATTTACATCATATTTGCATCATGTGGTATTTCGTTTTCTAATTTACTAAATACGACAATATTTGGAATCACAATCGGCTCACCTATGAAGCATTTGATGATCGAATACAACGTAAAGTTGCAGTAAAATTGATGTACATCTGTTTATCTGGGAAGTTATCACAGACAACACAGGCTCGAAACTGACTTTAAAAGTGAGTTTACGAGACTCAATAAAGCACACAGTCTCGATGCAGATGTAGGCAAAAACTCAATTAAATCTCACTCGTCGGAATGTAAAAGGAACGCGCATTCAACTGAGTTATGATGTCACAAGTGAGAATTATCTGAGGATCGGTGTAAATGGGAAGCAACTATTAATATAAAATATCGGTCACGTAACTGTTTTCTTTGGCGCGTTTTTTACACGACGTGAAAAAGTAACGAACTTCGTGCAGACGTCTACGTTATTCAATACGTTTTGTAGGAAGCGTGATATTCTTGTTATCTATTGTGTGTGCATTCTAAAAATATCTTTGAAAGTTGCTTTTAAAACCACATCCAATTTTTTTTTCTATGCGAAGAAATTTAATTTATTATCAACAATTTCTTTAACATATTTCAGTTGAAAAATAACGAATTTCACGCAGGTGACTATGTTTCTCAACATGTTTTGTAGAAAGAGTTTTGATACTCGATCTTGTTGTCTTTTGTTCGTGTGAATTCTAAAAATGCTTTAAAAAATTACTTTCAATAATTATATTCAAATTTTCTTCATATGAATAAATTTTATTTGTTATCAATAATTTTTTAAATATATTTTAGTTGAAAAAAATGTCACGCAGATGACTGTGTTTCTCAATACGTTTTTTATTGTCTTTCATTTCTATGAATTCTAAAAATCCCTCCGAAAGTTACTTTTAAAAATCGCATTTTTCGTACGAAAAAATTGTACGATTTCTTTCTTATATTTTAGTTGAAAAATGACGAATTTTATATAGGCAACTGCGTTATTCAATACATTTCGTAGGAAGAATAATACTCTTGCTGTCCTTCATGTAAAATTTTAATATCCTAAAATGTGGTCGAAAGGTGCACTAAATTTTCTCTCTCTCTCTCTCTCTCTTTCCTTCTCTCATATTTCATTAATTTTACATCTAATCTTTACCACGTACATTTATAAAATACGGAAACAGAAGAGGAAATTTATACGGAATAGTGAAACTGCGTAAAACATCCGCTATCGCGGTTTTCAGAATTAACAGAGTTCATTGATAATCGGAACAGTTTGACGAGAGTGCGGTTTTATCGCCATGTAAGAAATAACACAAATCCACGTATTGTACACCGAAAGTTTTCTCCCTGTTCGCGCCCTGTATGTCTCGTCGGAATTCGCGAGAGCAACAAGACGAATATATGGACGGTGCCTCTAACATGTGTACCATCATTACTTTTCTTAGAGCTCGCGCGTGTCTAAAGACCGATAAATCTTCGTCGTCCGATGTTGCAGCGTCGATTCTAAACGCCTCTAGCGAGAGTAATGACGTGAAGTCAGAAACTTTGTTAACGTAGGAAGATAAAAAAAAAAGCAAACCTAACCTTACCAAGGCAGAATAATTTCTGCGATCTGTTGTTTAATTAAGCGATGTAATAAAATTAGCATACTATGTCTCTATGTGAAAAATATAATAGGTGATATCGCATATAAATTTTATAACTATTAATAAAGTTTAGTGTTCTTAGGGCTAACAAGTACGGGATCTATCGACTTTTCGGCGCGAGCTCTACGATTACAACATTCATCGATTTTTGTACATCATATATACTTTGTAAATAGACTTGAAGTTTACGAAGCTAATCGCTAACTTTCTAAAAGACATATTTACTTATTTAAAATGTATTTATCGTTTTTAATTTAGATTTTTTTAATGAAGCGAAGTAAATTGAAAATCAAGAGGGCTTACTCGCGCTTGGAAATCACGTAAAAGTACCGTGCTGTCTTTGAGTCTCTTTGCAGAGTATTTAAAACGATAAAATTAGATAATATAGTGATGTTCGCGGATATCCTCCGGGATTCTCTAGTGACGTATGCGGTGGCGCAAATGGAAAGGAATAAAAAAAAAAGAAAAGAAAAGAAAGACAGCGCGAGCGTGCCCGTCGCTTTCGTGAGAGAGAACGAATGTCACGCTTTTCACTTTTCGCTTTACGTCAGAGTGGCAAGAAAGACGTGCTGTACAATAAACGCGCGACGTGCAAAACAAGACCAAGATTCGAGAAAAACGCGCAGCGCAAAAAACGAAAGTGTCAGTTGGGGCGAGTTGTGTCGTTGCTGTTCTCCTTTCTTTGCTTCATTGCTGGTCTCGCGCGGAATAAAATCGCTTGGAAGCGATCCGTCGCGAAGCACTCGAATGTCGAATTTCTCACTTTGGCTCCGTACCGGCGACTTTTACTTTCGACAACTTGAAAGGAATGGAATAGTGTCGAGCGAGACTTATTAGTGTCAACATGTCGTGTATATTAATATCGAAAACTTAAACGTTTTTTGTAACGCTTATTAAAACGATTTTGTTCTCACTGGAATATTGCGGTCGACTTTGTTCAGAGCTTGAATACTTTCAAGTTCGAAGCATCTAACGAATGCATGTACATACGAAACGCTGGTATTATTAAATGTAGCGTTTTATCGCTTATTTATTTCATATTTTCCCTTTTATATTTCGGTACGATTTTCGAAATAAATACACGCTCGATATAAAGGAAATAATGCAAGCCGCATTTACAATAATGTTTCAAAGAGGTTCGCTTTATAGAAAATTACGTTACATTTCTCTCTATATAAATTACAAATAAATACGTATATACACATATATATGCGATACGCTCTTTAATTTCTCCCGGCAAAGCTGCTGGACACTGTTCCAGATTCTCTCGGTATAATTTAAAGCCTGGATTCGCGACGAGAGGCTCGTCCTCTTCTCGTTCGTGAAAAGAGCGGTCTCAAAGCTGAATGGAAAGGAGAAACGGCGGAAATGCTAAAGGAGATTCTCGCGGAGAAGCTCGACTATATGCATACACGGAGGCTGTGGCACTCGATCTTTCTTTACGTAATTTACCCTGCCAGAGAAAGATCATATATATGTATAAATGTATATCCATCTTCGTCCCGTTGTTTCACTCTCTAACCGTTTCTCTCTCCTTATCACATTTTTGCACAGCTCCATCTCTTTTACGTTAGGTACACCTCGCTCAGTTGATGTCTCATCCCTTCTATTTTCACTCTTTCTCTCTTTTACCCCCCCCATCTTCTCATCCCGATGTACGATGGACTTACACGAGACTCCTCTCTGGATCTCTATACACTCTGCTCTTTGCTATACGTTACTTTAAGTAAATCCGTTACTTCCACCCATACGAATGTACATACTCGATGTCATCTACGTTTCTTTATATTATACATATATATATATATACATGCATATACGCAATTATATGTCTCCCTGTATATACCCGCTGACAAAAAGCTGACCGCACCGTGTAAAGATATAAAGATAAATCTATAATGATCAGAGAACAAAAAAAAAAGCAATAGATCCGCTGAGACGAAAGAGAAATGAAAAAGACGAAATGTAAGTTGTCCATGTTGAGCAAGTTTAGCATATTGGCCCTCCACGCTACTCTCTCCCAACTGGCACGAATTCTAGTTGTACGCTAGCGTTTTTTTCCTCCTTGGCGGCTCGTTTCTCATCCCTTTCTCTCTCTCTCTCTCTCTCTCTCTCTCTCTCTCTCTCTCTCTCTCTCCCCCCACTCGTTGTTTAGCTGAGTGATATTTCAGTTCCTAGATCGTATTACCAATTTCTCGCTCCACGTACACACACTTGTATGGCTCTCTTTCTTTTTCTCTTTACACTCTTTCCTATCTGTCAGCTATCTTTAATTTTGGTTGCGAGCGCAGACACACGAACACCAAACTCGTCCTGAGTGATGCACAAATGCCAAACGTCCGAGCGCATTGTCATCTTTGCGAGAGATATGAGTAGTGGCGCGCTCGCAATTGTGATGCTGCGGCTATACAATCAACGCCCAATATGTGATCGACAATTCAATATTCCCATCGATACGCAACGCGCTCGGCGAGCACGCGGTAAATAAACGAGTATTCAACGGCTCCCTCCGTTCGACTTTTTTTTTACCTTCACGGGTGCTTGAATGCGAGCGTTTTTATCCAATGTTCGACGACGCGACGAAGCCGATAATCTTTAACGGTAACGACGAACAAGCGCACGGATCACTCGGATGGAAACGCGGGCGTTTGGTTGTTGTCACATTCACGCTTTTCCCTGGTATATGATAATATATCTATACGGATGTAGGAAGTACTTGCACAAGCGCAGATTTAATGGACGAACTTCCGTCGAATGAATTTTCCCGGGGGAGGGGGATGATGTTGCGAAACGTATCAATGTTGGCCGATTATTATACCGGGGAAATGCGCGCTTTGGAAACAACCGTAGACTGACATTGTATGATACATCAACGCTTGTCGCAGCGGCTCTTCTTCGGCTTCAAAAGAATTTCTACACGTACAATTGTGGAACGAAATGGTACACATCGATACACATGAAAAACGCTTGATAAACGTTGAAAACAAAATATCACGAATAATGAATAACATAAACAATAATTAATCGTTTAATTTTGCCTGAATTTATAATTAATGTACATCGCGCGCGCCGGTTAAAAAAATATTTTATAAACAATTCACAGAACTCGTACAAACGTTACAAAAACAGATTAATCTTCTTAGAGGATAATGTTCTTTAAATATTTGATTTTATAATTTTCATTAATTTCAACGATGCTTACTAAGCGACAAAACTTGCACGCGACAATCTTATTTTAACATATAAAACTATTATATGAAAAGATAATGAGAAACGATAGTAAAGTTGGGGGTTAGATTTTTCGCTGTGATTTCTTCCCAGAATCTCATTGTCATCTTCATTAAAATTCATTTTTCACTTCCTACTTTAAATCAGGATAAAAAGATTTTCTCGCCCGCTCTTTTATTCGCGATAACTTTCCTATTCCCATTACTGAGACCGCACCTGTTAACAGAGATTGTTCGTAAAAATAATCTTCAAGGAGATAATCCTATTCGTCTTCTGATCATTAATTATCTTTTCATATTGTATTCTCCATTTTTCATTTTAAATGATATAGTTAATAAAGTATATTATAGTGATTATACACATTTAATAAATATGATAAATTTCATATAAATTTTGAAAAATTTAATAATAATTGATCTGCTTAATTTTGAATTCTTATTCGCCTAATTCGGCTCTAACTTTTTAAGTGGTTTTAAAAATTTTATTTTTAAATTTATACTATAAATAATTCAAAAATCAATATTATATCTTTCAGACTAGTTCTCGTAAATAATTACCTTATCTAAACTATGTTACCTTAAAGTATAATTTTGAAGTTAGCATATTATTCAAAAGTTTAGCCATAAATTACCCCGCTGCATCAAATTTCAGTTTCGAAATTAGGATATTAGATTCGTATTTATATATCACAAATTCATATCATGTTTCCGTGAAACATTATGTTACATTTGAATTATAATATCGAATAGTTTCATTTGGATAGAACAGTAACATGATCAATTTTCTGCAACAAGTTCTTTTGAAAAAATGCACAAACGTACGGAAAATTTCTTTCAATTGTTAAAACACTAAATCAAAGTAAATTGTGCACAATAGGTATATTATTTTTAGTATGCATTGTATGATTTATTGCAGCCGAAGAAGGGCATCGCGACGGTACACACTTGTTTGCTTGCGTAGAAAGAAACCTTTTCAGTAAATACATATGTAAATATGTAAATACGTAGGAAACAGCTTACAGTTTGGGAAAACCGTACGTAAAAAGAGAAAGAGTGATGGACGATTTATGTTTTTTCATAACAATAAAAGGCTTGGACACGCGCGCGCGGAAAGGCATGCGAAGCTGGAATGCAGAGAAGATGTGTGAAGCGATGTCATGGAAACATCGGAAGGGAATACAAGGAGAGGCGAAGAAGACCGAAAGAAAAATATATAAATCGTCGATCGTGACGAAAAAAAAAGAGATGAACGAAAATGAAAACTATTTTTAAACGAACGTTTTTCTTGACTGTTTTGCACGTATAGGGTTATAATCTAAGCATCAAGAAAACACATCCAATGGATGTATCTTCTCGATGCTTTCGAAGATAAAAATATCAAATAATTATTTATGTTTTAATACTAAGTAGAGTTATTTTAGAGGCTGTTTTTCTATTAGCTCTTTCAGACAATTTATTGTTACTCATATAAAAATAAATAATAGAAAAAAATTGTATTCACATATTGCAATATTATTTAATTTGTTATTTTAATATTATTTTAAGATTGGTAATTTTTCATGAAATACGGACTAATTAAAAAATACAAAAGTCTGAAGATTCGTAAATGTAAAGATTGAAATTTTTGAATTTTTGTGTATAAAGATCTAAGAATTAAAATTTTCTGTCTCGAAGATACTTAAAATATTTTAAAATTATAAAAATCGATTTTCAAATATATTGAGATTTCCAACGTTAATTTTTTTATTATGAGAATTTTCGTAATTTTATGTCTAGAATCTTTTCAATAATTTTGCGATATAGAAAATGGTTATGTTTTTAATTAAAATTCTATAAATCTCTTGTGAAAAGAATCTATAATGTATAAATTTATCATTTATAATATCAGATTTTGATCATAATTAAAAGACTTAAATTATTAATTAAAAATCAGAATTAATTAGATAACATTATTGACCCGAATAACTGGTTTGAAAGGGTTAAATAAAAATCAAATGCAAGCAAAGTAGATCGGCATCAGTACTTTTCTAGGGATTACACCTCTGTACATACACGATCACACACCCATAGTTGCTATATGTATGGTCTGCGACATAGAATGGGTCTTGACACGAATAAAATTAAACCTCGAGGACTGCTCTTAGTTTGCTCACATTTTTCTTCTTCTTTTTATCTTTTCAACAAAACTCCGCGAAACCGCTTCTGCATGCAAAATTAACTCTGCTTCGGTCTCCTTAACAACCGTGAGTGGAGCACGAAGTTCCGCTAAAAAAATCCTTCAATATGTTTTTGCGGAGAGTTTAGTTACCTTTAACCAGGTACTTTTATTCACGAGTTTTATCAGTATTACTGCTATATAAAATGGTCAGTAATTTTGTTTAATTTCAATATTTATTTGTAGATCCAGTAAAAGCTACTTTCAATAATTCTCCGCTGTCAACATTCTATTATTATATTTTATATTGTAGAGATTACATTTAAATTGAGAAAAACAAGGAACATTCGTTACCACTTGCTGGTTCAGAAACTTTTAACTCTTCGGATTAAAATACGTTAGAAACTTTAAAACTATTTTCCTATTTTTTAGGAACAAATAGCGAAGGAGAGACAGGTGACCGGTCGAATACAAATCCAGGTTTCGTATGAGGCAGAACGCAAAGAATTGGTTGTTTCGGTTTTTATGGCCGACGATTTATGTGTGCGAGAAGACACCGGATTCGGCACCTTGCCGGAGGCTTTCGCTAAGCTTATTCTTGCTCCTCCATCGTAAGTCCATGGACATCTCATAAATTCTTGGATCGAATGTCCGACAGTCTTTCGCGAAATCGATTTTTTACTGTATAAAATTTATAATACGAAACAAATGAAAAATCGTAGATTATTAATACTAAAAGAAATTACATGAAATTTTTTAGACATAGATTGATATTTGAGAAAAGTTCCACGTAAGCACGATTAACGTATTTACTATGTAATTTTCCAAGAAATTTACTAGATTAATTTTGTTTCACATATCCTTTATTTGCTCTATGCTTCGAATCTTCGATGCTTAAAATGAATGATTGATTAATAACTCGCGACCTTTACAGCGGCGAAGCAACTCCGCTGAAAACTATTGTAGCTGAGCCGACCCAGAAACCTATCTGGAACGCTACATTGTTCTTTACCGGAGTTGATGGCGAGAGCCTGATGGAACGTGCGATCGAGGTGACTCTCTGGGATTACTGTCCCGATGGCGATAATGTGTTTCTTGGCGAGTGCACTGTCGATGTTCAGCGAGCACTTGAAAATGATAGAGCGGTTTGGTAAGTGCGTTTCTCAAAGGAGATTAAAAAATTTAAATAACTACAATAGTCATAATTTAACACGTGATATTTAATATTCACAATAAAACGATTTCGCCAGCTAATTGCTATCATTGCTCTAATATTTGAAAATTTTTATAAATTGAATAAGATTTAATAAGATTAAGTAATTATTTAAAAAAAAATTTTAATTATTATCAATTGCATTATAAATATGTCAAATATTAATATAATGTGCAAAATATTTACTTTTCACAAATAATAAATATATGTAGAGAGACTCATAAACTATAATTGACGTCGCGAGTTGTATTTCAAACAGAACAAGTCACATAAAATGAATTATTACTGATTGAAAAATGACTTTTGTATCCATTTTGATGTCATTTTCGTGTCATAATAATTTTTGTTTTGCTTGAAGTGGTAATTCAATTAATGATTACCAAGAATTGCAAATTAATGATTACCAAGAATTGCAAATAATTAACGTTCTGTTATCACTTCATGTATATTCGTTAACGTTCATATTATTAGTGTTCATATTATTATATGTTAAACTTAATTCCTGCCGTTTTTCGTCTCCAAAATTGATTTCTTTCGAAGGGAAATACTTTAATCAAAGTATTATTAATTACTACCCTTATTAAAGTATTATTATTATTACCCTTACCGTACCATCTACAATTTGGTGCCTCATCCATACCATCAAGGGTCACTTCAAATCTCTTCGTTTTTTCACCCCTTCAAAATAATTTAAAAAATCTCTAAAAATTTACCAACATACTTTCAACTTTCTAGAATAAATATTGACTCTTTATTTTGGAAAATAATAAAATGTAGTATAATTTATAATTACCAAAAGACTCTAAGAAACTTGCACGAACAGGAATCGCTCGGTCACTAGTTACCCATATTAGTTCGGTAAGGGTTAATAAAGTATTATTAATTAGTAATAAAGTAAAAAATGGAGGAAATTACTTTGATTAAGGTATTCATTCATCTTCCCTTCGAAGCAAATCAATTTTGGAGACGAAAAACGGCAGGAATTAAGTTTAACACCCAATACATGTCGAAGTCTCGCTATAAAATGTCAGGTATCGATTGGAAGATCCACGTGGGCTTCGAACTGGCAAATCGCCGTATTGCTCTCCGCGCGGCTCAGTGTCAATGGAGGTCGCCCAGAGACTGTTTAGGAAGGAGCTGCGGGATCGGAGCTACAGCGATGATACGCAGAGTGATAGCGGTAGCCCAGAGTTCTGCTTCCTGCATCCAGACCATGCTTGGCACGCCAATTCCAGACGCGGTTCCAGCCAGTCCGAGCAACTCGAGATTGAGCCCTACGAGCTCAACCGGGATTATAGCAGATCCCTGCCGGGTAGCCGCAGAAGCAGCTTCCAAAGTCAGGGCGGCACCGATAGTAAACGTGAGTGTCACGAAAAAATTCGGCACGGTCCAATTTCTTTTTCGAAGAAATTGCTAGTATAGGAACGTAATGTTACGTTAGTAAGAGGATCTCCCTCAAGTAATTTCGATTAGTCTCTTGATTGATAGAAATTAATACGAGGCTTATAATTGCGAGCGTATTTAATATTATAGTAATAGGAAGGATAAAATTTTAATTATGAAGTAATGATATTAAATTCGTATTAAATTTCTTCATCAAGAAACTTAAGAAAATTTTAATTTTTAATCTTACATTATATAACTAATAATTATTAATATGTAACTATTATCAAACATAAGAGATATAATAGAGGAAAGATATTACACTAATATTTTTTATTATAAATTTGAAATTTAAATCACTGGTAGTAATAATATCTGGTAATAAATCACTCTAATGTAACGTTTTTGATGTACCTCTAAATTGGCATTACAAACAATTTCGAAATGCATTTGTCAAATGACGCATTTAATAAGGAAGAGTGGGAGAATTGCGAACACGAGGTAAACAATATTATTACAGCATATTGATAACTCACTTCTCATATTCAGTGATAGTCTGATATATGTTTACTGCCACACCATAATACACGATTATAAAACGCACACGTTTAAAATAAAATAAATAAATAAACATGTTTTTGATGTAAGAGGGAGTGGGAGAGAAATTGTGAATACGAGAAAAGTTAAATAAAACCGACAATTATTTATCAATTATAAAAATGTTTATTCATTGAGATATTAGCTTTAAAGTACAATACTTAATTTACGTAATATCAATATATAATCAATAACATATAATTTTAAACAAAAACAAATACAACTCGGTATTGCCTCGTGTGGCGACGGGTAAAGCAAATGCTTCAAATGGCAAAGATTTTACTTTTTGTTTAAAATTATACAGTTTATATTAGTAAAATATACGAATGTTAATTATTGTAATTTAAAGTCAAATAACAGGAGTGCCTCTTTTAAATAAACTTTTATAATTAATAAATAATTGTCGATTTTATTTAATTTTCTTAGGTGTTTGCAGTTCGTCCACTCAACACATAAAGGAAAGAAAATAGAACGTTAGAACTTTGAAAATACAGATTCTGAAAAAATTTCTTGTCAGAATTTTCAATATCATTCGGATACTCGACCCAATAAACCGTGTTCCGCTTTTCGTTGCAAGCTAGCCGTCTTCACAAGTAAATTCACTCTTCTCTTCTTTTTCAAAGATGATAACGATAAAGTGGGACTATCTGTGATGCTATTGTTGGGTAGCCTCGAGTGCTGCTTGGAAGCACTTGGCACGCTTAAGTAACAGCTTCCTCGATTATCGCTATTCGATTACGTCACTTCAGCTAGAAAATGTCCGTGTAAACGTTGTAAACAACAAAAATCGATGCATCGCGCAGCAAAAAATAGCAAGCATCAAAGAAACATTTAAAAAACAGGATACGATAGAGAATGACACAGCATTCTTTTGTTTAAATAAAAATTATAAGATATGATAATGTAAGACATGCAACAATTTACAATTTAATTAATAATTATTAAGAGTTGTAAATTTTTAGAGTGAAATATCTACGTTAAAGTTAAATTTTGTTTCGCAAAGCACAGACAAAAGATTGTCATCAGTTTTCGGTATCATTAATGTGTATGATTTTTATAATTGTATCTATAATTCCTATTACTTAAATTTATCCCAGGTGGAAGTATGGGTGAAGCCGATATGCCTGCTATAGTGCACTACAATCGCGATCGGCGGCGAAGTTCGTTTACCAGACCGATGAGGGATCCCGAGGAGATCCTGGAAGGTCTGCGAGCGTTGAAGGCAACTAAGGGTGAGCTCAGCAGAACCATGAGCCTCTCCGGTGACAAGAGACGCGGCAGCCGTGAGTATAAATGTTTCTCTTGCTTCTTTTGGCCATCATTTCGCTCGTTCGTTCGTCCGTCGTCCGTCTGTTTGTTTGCCTTTTGTACCTTTCCATTCGTCTCACCCCCACAATCATTTTTACTGCATTTTACGATACACTTTTTCTCTTTTTCTGTCTTTCTCTATTTTGTCACCGTTATTGTTGTTTAACATCTCGATGGTAACCATTACCGTCGCCGTCTGATTAGAGAGATTACGGGACTCATTAATAAACGTCATGTCATAGTTGTGCATCCTGATGTATGTAAGTGTGCGAGTGTGCGTGTACATTGTGTCTGGGTGTTCATGCACCTCACATGTGATTGTCTGACCATACTCGTTAAGTGTGTGCATTACACAAGTCACCTGCCTGTCTCTTTTTCTCTATTAATGTTGATTTTCTTCCCTACACATTTTATCATCAATTTTTAGAAAACAATTTTTTAAAAATCAAATTTCACACACTCATTCATCATATTTTCTAAAAAAATATTCTTATATTCATATTAATTGTAAAGGAAGAAACTTTTAAAAAAAATTTAAACATTTTTGTTAAATAGTAGAAGTATTGATTAAAAGTTAAACATTATATTTTTTATTTTTTTCATTAAGAAAAGATTCTATTTAAATGTGAGTCTCTCTCTCTCTCTTTTAACTCATACAACAATAACTTGATAAAACCTTTGAAATAAAAACCCTTTGATAAAATTCTAGAAACATTTCTTATTTTTACTCTTGCGTTTATAGTATTTGTGATATAAAGAGAGTAGGACACTTTCACAATAATTATCTTCTTATATAACTTTAGTACTACAGAGAGTAAGTTTTTAAATTCTTAAATTTTTTTAAATTATTGTATTATAAAATTAATAATCTGCAGTTTTTTTCATAAAATTTGATTTAGTAATCACATTCAGTGTAACCCTTATCTTTATTTATGTTTAGCCATATCGTATGACTCTTTTGTAGAATTATAGAAACTCTTCTTTCTAATTTTTCAACATTTTTATATTCGAATGTCGATGCAATTATTATTTATTTGTCTCGCACTATCACGTATCGATCCCGCGCGGTTTGACCGAGCGAACGATCTTGATATGCAGAGGAATTTCTCGTTTGTCAAAAACCATTTTTGTCCGAATTTATGGAAACTAAATCGGACAGATCAAAGCGGGAATAGCCCGACCTGGAAAGGATTTTGATGAGACTTCGAGATACGATCGACTTTTATTATAGATTTTCGTGTCTAATGTCGACCATGACGATGACCACCTTTGACACTCGCCTTTCGTTTTACATCCTCAATTGTGCCTCGTTGCTTATCTCATCGTTCATCTCGATGTTTGATTCGGCGTTTACTTCGTTCCTGGATTGGACTGAATATCTCCATCGAGCTTTCGCCAAAAGACGTCACACAGGATATCATCATCGAGCTGTGCGGAATTGACTCGTCAGCGTCGGAATGGAATTAAGCAAGAATCAAAAAAGAATAGCGTCTCGATCACTGCCATGAGTCCATCGTGTAGCTTACACAAATCCATCGTGCAACATATTTCCGCTTGGATCTGCGAAATTTAATTCAAGCTTCGCTCGTCAATCATCCTCCGCTTTTTCGTCTCGAGGAGTCATCGTCCCGGTCGACGGAAATGCTCGAATTAATGTGGTTCTACCGAGCATAAAACCACCACGTTCATTTCGCCTTTGTGTCTGTCTCTCGCTCTGCTTGCGTTCCATGAAGAGGTCGATGTACTCCATCAAAACCAGCAAAAGATAACATGACCCGTACTCTCTGCTCATCTGCGATCGCTGTTGCGCGCCGCTGTTGCCTGTTGCTGATTGCTCTCGTATCGTCTCACAGCCTCTCATAGTAATGATTCGAATCCCTGCTTCCGTTGTGCCTTAGGCTTTTACGAAGCGAGAAACAATATCATCGCCGCCACTGTCGTCGTCAATGTGACCACAATAGCGGATGACATAATTCGCTATTGTGCTTCTGTGCCGTTGCACGCACGTGTGTAACTTTACGCGCCGCGACCTTCCGCTCTCTGTTGCTCTCTTTCTTTCTATCTCTGTCTGTTCTTATGCTGTTTAGCCTCTCATTCATTCCTCCAAATATTGTTTGCCGCATTGACACCAAGTGTGCCATAAGCGTTGCTGTCATCGTTCTGTCAGCAAGATTATCGTTTCCTCGTCTTTCAGGCTTAATGGTCGCTTTAGCTGGCGGCTTCTGGCAAGTATTAAACGTACGAAATCGATTGCGCGATGATAATGTGTTATTTAATAATTTAGTTTCTTCATAGCTTTACATTTTATATTTCTTAATAGTCATAAAAATTGTTTATATAGCATTCAAGAAAATAATGATCGAAGTGGTAATGTTTGCAAGTGGCAATATTATAATCGGTGCTTTTTGTATATTGGTGACATACTGAATGTAATCTAATGTTCATAATCATTGCGATATTATACTAAACAATATATATTAAGGTGACTAACCATTCAAAATTAAGAGGAACTATCCCAAATTTTAACTTTTTTGTCTCGAGTTAAAAAGTGCGGTCGAGTTGCCATTACGAATGCTTTGAAGCATCTTTTGATTGGTCAATTTATAGTAAAATTTTTTCTTCCGATTGGTTAATCAAATGCTTCGAAGCATTCATAGTGGCAACTCGATTGCACCCAAAGATATAGTTATGAATTGTCGTTCTTTTAAATATAAAAATAATAAGTGTGAAATAATAAGGGAAAATAATAAGTAAAAATAATAAGTACAAAATATAATTTTTATTAACAATAACATAAAACGCTCGATAATTTGACAAAGCAAACAATAGAAAATGACCAAAACGAGCAAGAAAGTTAGATTATAATAGAAATATATATTTGAGATACAAAATCACTCAATTCTCATACATAATACGTTTCGACTACACAGAGTTTTCTTCAGTTAGTATATAATTAACATATAATATAGTAAGTCTTCGTCAGGATGGCATTGACTCTGAGTTGTATAATTTCACTAATTTCTATTATGAGGGTCCTAACAGCTTATGTTAATTTATCCGCACCATGAATATAAGACTTTTCTTTTATCATTTGACTTTTCTCTTTGGACTTAACGGAATTCTCGCCCTTGAGAACGAGGATTTAGTTATATCGTATAACATCATGACGATAATCTTATGAACATGGTGGGATAACACTTTAGTCGATTATGATATAATTATGATATGAGTTCAGTTTTTAATTTGCGATGAGATTATTACGTTAATTATATGCTAACGGAAGAAAACTCTGTATAGTCGAAACGTATTATGTATGAGAATTGAGTGATTTTGTATCTCAAATATATATTTCTATTATAATCTAACTTTTTTGCTCGTTTTGGTCGTTTTCTATATAATTTTTAATTAACATGTAAAGAATTTTATAATTTTTTTAATTTTGAAATCCAGATATTATTCATAAAATATATTCGGTAGAAAAGTGCAATTTTAAAAAATAATGTGATTTCGTAACTTGATGTAATTTTTATCATAATCTCAGGAGATGTTATATATTAGGTATCATTAGTTACAAATATAATATAATATTGTTTAGGTGTTTCATTAACAATTGTTAACAAAATATTTATCTATTAAATTTTAATTACGATAATTAATAATAAATTTTTGAAAAATGTTTCTCTTTCTCTTCTAAAAAAGTTGATCATCTTATAGTACATTCCATTCCGCTAAAATGTATATTAATTCTTAAACATATAAAAAGAAGTTTATTTTCTAATTTGACACTAACAGAATTGACAAAGTTGATGACATTTTTCCGCGATATAGATTTAACCAGTCTGACAGGAAATTACGCCATTTTTATCTGAGGAAGAAGGCAGTAGATTTGCGAGGAAGTAGGCTGCGAATTATGCATGAGAAAAAAAGCTGGCTGAGTTTTTGGAGCACGTATGAAAATAATGAGTTTGAACGCAAAGTGCTCCCCATAATTATCCCTGCCTACTCAGTTTCCTCGCTTTGACTCAAAACTACAGTCGAACCTGTCGAACTATGCGGCATCCACCTGTATTGGCAGTAAGTCGCTGCGTTGAATATTCGAAGCGATCATTAAGCGCGCCCCGAAAGTCACCAAAAGAATCGCAATCACCTAATAAATTTCTCGCCTTTCGTCTTCCTGTTGACATCTGTGTGCATCTTCGTTCACGTATGTGCCCGACCTCGAGCGCAACGTGCACCTTGAACTTGACGCTTCAATGTATTGTTGATTATCTTGATATCCTTTCTCGGTCGGCACCGTCCGCCAATGCCGAAAACTCTGAATGCTCTTCGTACTCGACTCGAATCGCGAAACACTCGGTTCGCTCGGTCGAAACGCCATCGGCCATCGTCACGACCCCGATTATCGACGACAAATCGTGGGCCACGCACGCACGACCAACCAACCAACCAACCAATCAACCAACCAATCAACCAACCAACCAACCAACCAACCAACCAATCAACCAACCAACCAACTTATCGACCACCATCGACCACCAACAACGACAACAGAGTGCGTAGTCCCAACAGTTACTGTGTGGCAGTGCGAGCCTGTGTCTCCGAGGACCGGTAACTCGGCCTCCTTCCCATTGCCGCACTCCACACCACCTCGATAAATAATCGCAAGGCACTGTCAACCAACGTTATGGGCTTCCGGTAAGACACACTCTTTCTCTATCACTCACTGTCTACTATCGCTCTTTTCTTCTATCACTCTCTGTTTATCTGTACTTTAAGCAGAATCTCGCTTCCAATTTTGTCCCCTTAATTCACCCCTTTTAACAAACGGTATCGTAGTATTTGTTCTGCAGTAAAGAGAGTATAAGAACGGAATAGATTTGACGATAGATATAGCGAAACTGTTGATATTGGAATATCCATTAGTTTGAAAATAGATGAAATAGGCAGTAGAGAAGCAGAGTAGAAATAGGATTTCGATTTGAAAATCCCAAGTCTGATTGATTCTCGGATACAAATTTAACGAAAACTTAATTTTTTTCATAATGGTATCTTTTACGCAATTTTAATAAAAGGAATAATTCTATGGCAAAACATTAATTCCATTAATAATTTCACGCTTTTTATTCAAAGGTACACAGTTGGAAAATTTGTGTACTTTCGAATGTTAAATTTAACACATCTCACATGTACCAAACGGTCCACTCAAATTTTTGTGTTAATTTTAACACAAAATGAATATGTTAGAAGAGAGGTGACACAAATATTATTATATAAAAAGTTAATCTATGGATATGAAGATGTTTTTCAGAGTCACAACACACACAAACACTGGTAGTTCGTGTGTAAATGAATTTATTCGACAAATTTCGTTATCATACGTTTCGATCCTCGCTTTGGATCCTTATCAATGAATAGAATTCAACAACATATCATTGTTCTTCCCAGAACGCTAATTACAAACATACATACTTGAATGATTACATGTTAAAAAAGATATTTGCCATAATGAAATTCAATAATCCGACAATCTCATACGTATTACATGTGATAGTAATTATAATTTAATAACTTACATGATAACGTTGAAATTGGAAAGTACGAAATTATCATGTGAAATGACAGAACACATCTAAACACAAATGATATTTCTGTCCGTGTTCTCTACTAAATAAAAACTTAACATAAAAAACATACCACTGACACAATTTATAAATTATCATATTTCTTCATTAAAATTAATATTTATATGTTAAGTTAACACATTTTATTTGTTTATCTTAAATTTATATTTAAAAAAACAAAATATTTTTATGTTATTTGTTTACTTATATAATATATAAATTGTATTGTTTTAACACTAAAAATGTTAAATATCAATTTAATACAAAATATTCAAATAACATAATCACATTGTATTAAATTAAGACTCGGATGTTAAAAATTCTACGTAAAATTTTAACAAAGGTTTGAGTGGACCGTTCCTAAACACAAATTTTTTTAAATGTATATAATGAATATTTTATTTCACAGTGTTTTATTTTTTCTATAACTTCTTTATAAATATTCAAGTAACCAATTTTATAACAGAAAAAATTTTTAAGTAAAATTTATATAACAAATATATGTACATATATATATATTTTTATATCCATTATATAAATAACAATTCATCTATCGCTACTATATGCTACTATACTGTTCTGAATATTTTTTTTCTATAATCTTTTAATTTTCTTTGTTATTTTATTTTGTTCTGTGCTTCGTAGTTCTTATTAATATATTGAAGAAGTAAACAAATCATTTCGTGATAAAAGATTTTGAAAGAACTATCATTATATACGTATCATTATACATTATTGATAAAGAATACCGTTCTAATATCTCTCGCGTTTCGCTTTTTTATTTTTGCACTTCTATTTTTTTCTCTCTTTGCGCGCACGTGCCATTAATTTGTCTTCCCTCGATACACACACACTACATTATATTTTTCAAAGACGCACGTAACGTCATTTATCATGAGACAAGGAAAGGAATATGTCGGTAAACTTTACCTGTCAAATATGTTCTTTTCTGTTTGCACATGTAATTTGTAACACCCCCCCAATCGTGATATAATTTTTTGAAACGAGATTAATTATACTATTGTTAGTTTGCAACTTCTCGGGCATACTATTAATTTCCTGCTTGCGTTAATCGTACTCCATTTCATCTTCTGCTCATTTATTAGTCTATTTAATCATTCTAAACGTCAAGAGTTAAAGCGTTAATTCCTTACCATCTTCTAATCACTTTATCCCTTCTTCTTTCTTTTTTTACAATTATATCTTTTGTCATTTTTATCAAGAGACAACTACTTAAAAATAATATTTATTAAAAACAACATTTTCTCTATAATTATCTTTATTATTTCATTCGACATTTCGTTAAATATCAAGATATCTTGTATAACAAATTCTGTTTAACCAGCAATATTTTAATTTTATATGTTCTAATAGTTTAGAAATACACGTGCACATCTTTAGTTATTTTAATATTAACAATTTTACACATATTAACTTTCACAACTAATGAACAGATAAATAAATTCACAATTAATAGAGGAGCACCTAAACATGAATACATTTATACACGTTTGTTCACGCAAACGTTATTTATTTATTTATTTATTTAATAATACATTGCGGAAATAGAGCAATTTTTCGAATCATCTGCAGACAGGTGAGTAACAAACAAAATATCCACATTCCATTCCTTACTACAAGCCTTCACGAATTCCTTTTTGCTTCTCTCTCCTAAATTTTCTTGCAATTAGAGCAAGTTGCGCTTTAGAATATTTACTTGAGCACACTATTAGCATTTATAGATAATTTGAACGCTAGCCACTTATACTGCTACCACTGTTGCTACCTACAATCTTAGGTAAGAGATTTCGAATGCCATCGTTGTATTGTCGCACGTCTTCAGCACTGTATTGACACGAACATCTGACAAATAGCCTTTTTATTAAGATGAATAGTCTATTCAACGAACTGTCTCTGTACTGACTATACGACATCTTTTTACTGATTCTATTTTTATACTACATCTACTGATTCTGAAATTGTCTTTTTTACTTTTATCTTTTAATTATTTTATTTATTATTATTCTTATCTATGCATATATGTATATTTAAGATGTTCTACTTCATGACACCTAAAAATATATAATATGTTGTACAATAAGGAACGTTATATATCTAGATACAAAAATATTTTAGCGGTATTTATATGAAATCATAATATTAATGTACAAATGATACTTAAATAAAATAGTATTTTTATTGAATTCTTTGACAAAAAATTTTTTATATTTTTTTATAAGAATTAAAAATAAAAGATATAAAAATTTGGGACAAATAATAATTCTTTGTAGAAATAAATAGGAAAGTACTTCATTTATAAGCAATTAAAAAAAGTTTTACTTTTTCTTATATCGGAAAAACTGAAAACAAATGGACTGAAAATATAATTTTAAACACAAATCTGTATGTTTCATAATTAGGTTATTCATAAATTTGTAACTTTGTTAAAAAGATATTAAAAATGATGATCAGAATTAGAATGATAACAAATAATGAGGCCATGTAAATGTAAAAATAATGAGAACTTTAGAAGAAAATAACAATAGAATGAGAACGAACTATATATTAGCTCTTCGAGCTTCTAATTATCTTATTACAGCTATCGAGACTGAACTTCCCTCTTCGTAGAGTTGAAACTCCCTGCTATCGTTGGTACTTTGGAGCTAAAGTTTGTATCTTACTTCTATGTAGAGAACGCGTTTGGAATTTATTACATATATCTACTTAATTCAGGAAGCTTCGGTTGTTGAATTTCACGATTCGGTTAGCAGTTCCATTGGTATTGATTGAATCGTTTGCATAGAAATTCTCACTGCATATTCTTGCATACTATAATAAAAACTATCAGAAACGTAAATAATAAAGATCTTATATTTGATAAAGGTTATCAGAAATGTAAAACATTAATATAAGATAGTAATACATACATATATGTAGTATTTTTTATTTATTTCCCATTATAAAAGTAACATAAACACAAGTATAATCTTTTCATTACTTTTCATCATTATATACGATCAATTAAGGATAAAAAAAAATTATCTAGTATAATCCCAATTGCTTATTTAAAAGAATCACTTACATAAGACGATTCATATAATCGTAGGATGCTTGAAACAACGCATACAGCACAAAAACTTGCAGCAATATTGCAACGTTTACAATGTCACTATTATTGGAATGTTGTAATATTGCTGTAATGTTGTTGCAAGCTTCTGTATACTATTTGAGAAATTTTAATAAATATTTAAAGAAATTAAAATGTATTTGTTAATGATAGAATGTAGATTATTGTAATTATATTGAAATTCCCACTACCGAAGATGCTTTGCAATTGTCGTATTGTTAGTAGAAGCTTCTCTGAAAGATCTGTTGCAATACTGAGTTCTTGATAATACAAGCCCGTAGTATTGACTCTTCTGATTGGCAGGTGTAAATTGTTTCATTTAGACATAACTTAATTGCAATCTGTATGGAAATATGAATTTAAATTTAGAAATGTTAATTGTAACTATTGGGAATTTTTTAGACAGAATATTGTTATTCGAAATGAATAAATAATATCTTGAGGAAACAGTTTTCTGCTTGCTCATGCAATACCATACAGTTTGCAGTCAGTCCAATGTGATCAATAATGTGAGAAGATATTTTTCGACTTGTAGGGCGGGGTGAGCGCAAAGACAGCGTTATGGAGATTCCTGAAAGATTTTACGATCGAAATAGCGAATCCGACGAAGACGAGAAATGGAGGTACGCGATCCATCTTTCGTGACAAGTTAAAATGGATCAATCACTCTATTCTATTCACATTTTCGATGTATTTATTATCGATTCATCAATTATGCTTTATACCATCATATCGTTGATATTTTAGTTCAGATATATCATATATGCAACGATAAAAGAACGGATGGAAACTCCAAATCATCCTACATTGATATTCATTAAGTTAAACATAATTGAATTTGTATGGCGTAACTTTTGTTATTGCAGTCAGTCGGCGAGAAATGAAAATGGCGTCGATTTGAAACTGGGTCGCGGACAGTTGCTGCCGAAAGGATTCAAAATAATCAGTGGTAAAATGTTTGTTTTAATCTCATACGTCCCTCGAGAGTAAATTATTTGTCCTCATAAATTCTACATTTTATTTTAGTTTTGCAGTATTTTGGGTGACTCGAAAAAAGTTCTAAATCAAATGTATACATATTTCTTCTCAGAAATATGTTTTTATTTAATAAAAATAGATATTTACTTTTGATTCATTAAATCTCGAATATTTATCAATCTTTATTTTATTGGAATTCTTCTTATTATAATTTTATTTTTGCATCCGTTTAATTGCGACTGTAAACATTGTAGGAGCACAGAACGGCGAAGTACAACTGGGTTTCTATCTATGCAAGGGAACTCTCGAGGTCGAAGTTATCTGCGCGAGGGATATTTGTCCCGAGGAGAAGGAGGAACCAGGTAATTTCTGGAGTGTACTTTCTCTCTTTGTCGCTGTTAATTCGAGTTATTCGTTCCTGTTTGCTATAAAATTCTCGCAACCTAGTATCTTTGAGGTCCTCCCGGCTATCTATCTTCGCATGAGCGTTAATTCCATAGTCGTTACTTTTACAGCGTGCGGGTATTCGGTCTTGATTATTCATGCATTACTTTAGCGTTTAGAAACAAATTTCCGAGCCAGTGTTCAGCGTGCCAGTTAATCGCAACGACCTATATATCCGCTAATTTGTTAAGGTCAAAGCTGCAGTAAAATTAACGTTTCTATAAATATTTTGTAAAAATAGTTTTTTTAATTAAGAACTATTAGCTTGATTTTTTAAATATTTTAGTTAGTAAAAAAGTTTAGTAATAATTTAATATAACGGTACAATAATAAAACACATTTTCTACCTTTTTCAGAAATGTTTAACTTTTTCTATTTTTATGTATTATAAAAATAGAATGTTTCTTTGATCTATATTTATTAAAAATTTACAAAAGAAGAAAATTCTTTCTACTTATAGATATGCTTAAAGTGTTAGATTTTAAGACCATTTTCCCAAGTCTCGACGGCAAAATTTTTATCTTTATCTATAGACACTTACGTGAAGACGTACTTACGAGAACGAGACGGCGACAAGTGGCTGCAGAAGCGCAAGACCCGCGTGGTGCGACACTCGAAGACTCCGCAGTATCGGCAGACGCTGAAATACGGACGCTGCGACACCCTGCAGGGCAGGCACTTGCTGGTGATGCTGTGGGAGAAGAAGCAAGCCTTCGAGAGCAACCAGGGGCTGGGCGGCGCCGAAGTGGATCTCGATGTGCTGCCACCGAAGGAATTCATCTTCGATTGGTATCCGCTCTTCCCGATCCACACCCTCGGCACGCACAACGCAGACTCACCATGATGGTTAAGGGAAAAATGGGCCCTCGAGGCTGGCGAGCTCGACCTCAGATTGAGCCTTTTGCTCAAGGACGAGGACGAGCCCGTCGTCAAGATCATCTCTTGATGGAAATCGTGGCTGATTACGTGGCAATGTTGGCTGGATCGAATTCAACGCAATCTCGATCTACGTGAGATAACAGTATTCTGTATTATTACAAGTCCTTGAGTGTAGCGACGAGGCTCACGTTGTTCCAGAAGGCAAATGAAGTTCGCGACGATGAAGTTTCAATCTTTTTGTGTTGCTGCGACCTTTCAATTATAACTTGTATTTACAATAGCGTATAGTGTTCAAACAGAAAAATATTTTTATTTCATTCAATCGATTAAAATTATATTATACACGAATATTAATTTAGGCTACGGTCCACTAAATGCTACAAATGCTTCGAAGTATTTGTTGATTGGTCAATTAGTAAAATTTTTTTTTTTCGATTGGTCAATCAGAAGCTTCGAAGCATTTGTAGAGCCAAGTGGACCGCACCGTTAATCGGCACTCATAATTGGCTGATATTAAATCGATAAATGTATTTTATAATGATTATTTAATCAATCTAAAACTGCAAACAAACAAGTAACGAATAGCATATTTACCAATTAAATGTTCGATCATTTATTAACATTTATAAATACAAGTGTGTGATAGAAGAAAAATATTTTTAAAGTCAAAATATATATTATCAAAAATTATAATAAAAGATTTTATTTTTTCTTTTAATAAATATAAACTTAAAACAAATGTCGCGGAGCATAGAAACTTCAGATTGCTTATCGCAATGCATAAAAGATGATTTTCAAAAAGAACATCAGTCAGCAACATAGTTCGCATATGACGAACTTAATTGAAAGTGATCCATAATCATACGTAGCATATAACCGGAAGACAATCAACTTCAGAGGATTTATTATTGAAGAAGACAATCAACTTTAAAAATGATAAAGACATAACGCTTTCATTGAACTTACGCTTGTGGGACGACGTCAGCGTCAACGTCGTCGCGTTTTTTTTTGGCGAAGAGAAAGAAAAGACAGGACAAGGAAAATAGATTCGAGAGAACCGAGTTCCTTCGATTAGCGCCTTTCGAGATTTGCGAGTGTTTTATCGGCACTCGCGGTAATTGTAGCAATAAAGGTGTACCTGCGCAATCTTGTTTGCACTAAGCAGCAGGGACAAAGAATACGGAAAGATACGGAAAGTTTATTTTTCGATGATTAACTACAGAAACAAGTGGAAGCAGCCATATATCCTGATGAAATGATAAGGGTCCATTTTTCCCGAAACAAATATAATACTGATAAATACGTCGATTGTGCGAAGCGAAACTCGATCGACATCTACCGCCGGCAGCGGTCTCATCTGGTTGATCCAGTCAGGGATTCGATCGAATTTCATACGTACTAATTCAAATATCGATATTTAAGGGTCAACAGGGATATAGAGCCTGTTTGATCTTTCTATATGCCGACGAGGCGCTTTCAGAATTCACGTTTCTATTTAAAGTAGATATTTGATTTGGAATGCAGAACAGAAGTTTGCAGTAATGTAGTACAATTACAATTTCTTTGTTCAAATAATTCTGAATTATATTATCCTTTTTCTCTTATATTACATTTCACATGTAAGTAAAGTAATTAATTCGTACAAATATTATATCAACGTTATAAAATGCAAATCATAAACTATATTATTACAATCTGAAATTATAGAGAATTCAGAAACAATCAGAAATTATAACACAATTTTTGTATATATACATAGCGTTTCAAAAAAAAGTGATGACTATAGGAAAATAGAAAACAGAATTCAATGGAATGCCTCGATCGGTGTAACTACTTAATGCTTTAACTATTTAATGGTAGACAATCGTTTCAAGGCTCGCTGGCCGAGCTAATGACAAAAAAAGAAGTAATTAGCTTGAGGTGGTGGCGAGACGAGCGGATGAGTTCCCAGAAGTAACTTCGCGGTCAACTTGAATAATAACCAACCAAACTCGGTGTTTAGAAGTCGCACAATTTTTGTAGCTCGTAGACTGATAGCGGGACTTCGACATTTCTCAGATGTAATACTGACGTCCCGTTTTGCGTAGCGTCTCGAAGATCATTATGACTCCACGAAGCAGTCCCGAGCCGTACGATTGGCAATAAAAAAGACAACGGAGAAAAATTGGCAGAGATGATATGGAAAGAAATATGTAATAAAAATTCACGAGCTTAATTTATCGCTTCGGGATGATTTACGATGATTCTCGGGACGCGTTAATGTGAGTGTTTAAATCCTACAATGTCGGACGACGAAATTAGAGACATAATGGTTTGTCCAGAATTATTGCGCTTACCCCGCCCGAGTAATTAGTGATAGGTCATAAACGTGATAATATCGTAACAGAATTAATTAATGATTCGGCAGCATTCTCACGATATGATCCATGAGTCATATCTTAAATGATTGAAGTTCACAAATTTATTATTATTACGCTGACAATGAGTGTGATGCATGCACAGACGGAAGAACATACGACACAGTACGTAAGTGATGTGATGTATGTGTATAACATGAAGATTACGGCGTCGATCCCGGAACGTGGTATACACATGCATATCTATATATAAATATACTACATATTATTACAATCCGCGGGGAAACTGTAACGAAGGATAATCAAAATGTACATGTGTTTAAATGATACGATTAAGGATAAATATAGTGTCACTGTCCCATATCATTAAAACTCGGTGTTAACGACGTAGATGTTTAAGGGATGTCAACGAAAGTTCAATCGAAAATTTATTTTCGCAAGTCCTTTGAAACAAAATTTTTAACGACATAGTTCTTACGTACATAGTTCTTACACTAGTAACTTCATTTCGTTACATCAGTAAATTTATTTTCCTCTACGTATGTTTTCGTGGATTCTACCTTTTTATAAATATAGGTATTCTCTGTAAGAAATATCAAATTCTAACTTTTTTAATGAAAACATGTATTTATTCACTATTAATGTCGGGTCTTTAAGATCAATAGTTTGGACAAATATTACGATTCCTTTGAGGATTCGTTTACAATTCGTAAATGACAGACTTTTGATCGAAAAGATGTGCAGGAATCGCGGAATTGCGAGCGCCTAAGCATTCGAAGAAAGTAATTTTTTACTTAAAACACACAGCAAGAAAGCATATCGGCCCAAAAAAAGAAGAAAAAGGATACTTTAATTACGGTTGTGCTGTTCACACATCTTATGTCGATATAATTGCTACTATCAGTCTGAACGCCTCGAACGCCAGCGATACGCCTCGCAAGACTCATAAACGAGACGATTGTGCCTTCGCGAGGGCTACATCAGATATATCGTAGAAAAAGAATATTTCACGGGTAATCGGTCTAGAAGCATATCCAATATCATGAAAATATATTAAACGACACAAATTCGAACTTTGCTGTAAAACCAATTACACATGACCTCATATGATCTTACATCTTTTATTTATTGTGTTACATAATACTCATATTGTGATCTTAATAATATTACGCATTCGCCGAAGTCGTTAATATTTTAATTAACGTGCAGTTTGTAACTCAATTAAATTTTCATTGAATTTATTTTTTTCACGAATAAACGATAATTTATTCGAATCATGTTAAAAAAACAAGAAAATAGATTCAACATATGATATTAGCAAACGACGTAAGTAAACAGAAAGTATAAGTGAAAAAGATATTTGTAGCGAAGGTAAAGGAAATCGGCGAAACTTTCGACGAAAAATCACGAATTAATTCGAGCAAATGTATTTTATTGAAAGTTTCCTCATAGAAGATTATCGCATGGACAATCTTCTCGTACGAATGCAATCATCTATATTTTAGATGGAGGACTTCTCTCCTTTATAGTAGTTGAACGCATTCTATAAACAAGTTTTCTACTAGCCTTCGAAGTGACCTAATAACTATTACAATCATTAGTTATCGATGCCGTTGTTATCGTTATCACTATCGCTGCTGCTTGTTCTCTTCTTGGCTATTCTAGATCAATCAATACTTATTAAAGTTCGAAATAAGAATTTCTATTTCGTGACATTAGTTTTAAATCACACCGTCAATAGTGATCTTTGCTAATAAAATTACAAATGACGAATTAATTTTTTGTTCTTTAAATTATTATTTTATCATCGATTATTTTATGTATTTATTAAATATGTTTTTTATCTTATAATACTAACTTTTTAATTAGACATTTTTTTACTTTATATATGTATATATTTCTAAGTTTAATATCTTGTTATGATATTTATTTATTTATTTATTATACATTTTGAAAAATAAATAATATTAAATTTGTAATTAAATGTACAATTATATTACATTTATATGTTATATTAATTACATTTATATGTTCTACGTTTAGAAGTCTAAAAAATCTAAGGACAAAGAGTTAAATTGTCCGTACTCGAATGTGCTAACTTTCGCTCATTTCACGCACGTTTCTGTAAATCTTGTAGCAGTTTTCGACGAAGTTCGAGCTTACAATAAAAAAAATTAGCTTACAATAAAATTCTTACATTATAGTAAAATCTAGACACATGTCATTCGCTCAAATAGAGAGCCATTACGATTTTTCTACGATACAGAATGCTAGCACCTTAATGTAGAGCATGACTTGGGTCTGTTTCACTATTGTCTTACGTCTAATTATGACGAACACATACCTACACACAAAGTACACACAGAGATAGACAAACGGACAGACAAACAGATAAACATGCAAACAATACACATGTGTACGCAAATACGTTGAAATCAATCTTGACAATCGAAACTATTGATTCAAACTTACGCTGTGGATCTTTTTTAGAAGATAAAATGTACTTATTACATTTCATATTATATATAATATGGGCCGTGTGTAAAAAATATTTCTTAAGACGAGCGTACACATCGCTAATTATTGCACAATTGTAAATTATCAGGTCAATCAATCGCAGATAAAAACTTTCCCTAAAAAATGATCGATGAATGTATTTGAGGGAAGTAGGCTTTTTTTTCTCTCGAGATAAAGTGGATATTGGCACGATTGGTCACCTCGTTGAGAACGCTGTTAATTAAGAGTTATATGCAACGACCTGTTCCTTTACATATCTGTGTTGTACTCGTTCTAACACTTCTAACGTCTAATTGTAAGTGTCAGGGACAATCTCACGGAAGTGCGTGCGTGTCTTCAAACGTGGATCAAACAACAACGGCAAGTTCTCTAGCCTGCGTAGCAGGAAATTTGCTCGTATCAGCGTTTCGGCAATGTTAATCAATCTTGTATCTGCTTGTATGTGTGTAGTTTACTCGATTCTTAATTAACTATTTAATATTGTATTGTTAATGCTAATAACTTAACAAAAGACGGATTGCTTATCATGATCGGTCTATTACGCTTGAATTCATAACGAAACGCTGTGCGAGAAGAATGAAGAAACTAGCCACTTGCTGATTATAACTTTTTTCTTTTCCGTTTTTCATTTCGGTCAATATCGATATGATTTTCGTTACTTGTTCAATCAAACTTTGCCTACATTTCTCGAGAAAAGTCTTGCGGGAATTTAAGCGATCGGCGATAAGGTTGATCGCAATCTCCGTTTCTCAACAGGGAGTGCTCAAATACGGCCTAAAATCACATTCGAATGAGTCGCGAAAGGAATGCTTGATCCTCGTAGATACGCGATTAATTGTTACATATGTACACCTGTAAGTATTAGTCATTAAACTGATGATTTGTAAAATGTATAATTAAAACGAAGTCAACGGCTTCGAGAGAAAAGGAGAAAGGCGAAAAACGGAATTGTACGTGAAAGATTTTAAACGAGTTACAATAATCATTCGGGACCCAAATAATTTCGGCTGCATAACAATTATAGGGACTGATAGTTAAATGTGTTTAGCGATAATTAGCCTGCAAAAGTTAAATTAAATGAAATTCGACTAGAGTGATTTATCTCGTTAAAAAAATACCCTCTTTGATTAGTAGAAAACACTTGAACTAATCGACTTCTTCTCATGTTCTATGATACCGTTTCATTCGAGACAACTCGAGCTTCTATTTACTAAAGCAATCAAATTATTTTTTCCAATATTCTCCGCGTTTCGTCTTTCTAATATAACGCTATCGTTAGTGATTGTAGGTACTTAAATTAGAACTTATAAAACTAGACACGTTAAGAAATTCTGCCATTTTCTCATCAGCCATAGAGATGGCAGTTAGAAAACGTTTTGCTGATGTACAGCAAGCTGATTTCCTTCGATCGTGACACGTGTTGTGAGCTGTCAAATATTTAGAAGTTTATATACAAAATTTTATTTATAAAATTTCACCTTTTTGCGTAGTGGCGAGTACATGAAGTAGTGAGTACAAATTGCACTTGTAGAAATTGTTGATAACCGCTTGCTCTTAAATGAAAATTACTGAACTTTATTTTGAATATTAATTTTTTTAATAAGAATATTAATATATTAAAGAAGTGCATCTACATTTATAAACAGTAGATATATATTTAATACAATCACTTCTTATAATTAGCCATAAAGTTTAAATTATATTATACGTATTTAATATTTTAAAATGACAATTAACTCTTCTAACATATTCACGTAATTTTCATTAATAATTAAATCTCTGAAATATGTTTGAATGTAATAAACGACGTGTCAAGGGAAGTAGGTACTGAAGAATATCAGCGTAAATAGAAATACACTATGGCCTTGTAAAGTCTTGTATAAAAAGGGCAAGTGTGTCGACGATTCTTTCTTGCTTTGTTTTATTAGAATTTTAGAGATTTTTTAAATTCTTATAATTTTTACGAGCGATCGCGCGATCGCTTCGCGCTCGCGTACACTTTCACGAAAGTGATGGTACGCGAAAAAAGCGCAACATGGGAAAGACACCCTTAACGTAGTTAAAAGATATAGATACGATAGGTTATCATACATATATCAAATTCAATGTGATGTTTCCTGCATGTTGAATGTTGATTGTCACGTATGTGGATTTAGAATCACAAGAGTGTGATAGATGTGGGTTAATCATGAGTATGGATAATTAGCGGTTAAGCGAATTGCGATATAATTTTCTTTCTATCGGTTTTATAGCAATTGGTGATTACCAAGCAGTCTTGATTTAATTAAACATTGATTGATCGATAATACAAGGAAATTCCTGAGAGCCGAATAAAATTTATTTTCATTATATACACAAAATCTGTATCTATTGAAATTTTAGTTTTACAAATTACACAATTCCGTGAATAAAAAACATTTGTCAAATAAACATGATATTTTTATTGATTACTTAAGAACTTTATTGTTTAAAACAAGCTCTTAATAGTAATTATAAAATATTTAAAAGGAACATTTTTCCTCTTGATAAAATAATATTTTCAATTTCTAAATTTCTAATATAAAATAAAGAAATAACGCGCATATTTTGCCTCAGAAGTTTCTTATAATCTATGAATCAAAGTTTTTCTTAATAATTGATAAACTTATTTTAATTTTAATTAATTAATTTTTATTTAATTTTAATTAATTAATTATCATTAAATACAAATTGTGTTTCCTCTCTCCATTCGTACCATTGAAAAAAGTCACGAAAGTATTTGATATAACTTGTACAATTTTTTCTACGAGAAAAATAATTCTCTAAGAAACAAACAAAAAGTGGAATTCTCTATTAAAAGATATTTTTATTAGCAGAGCGTTTTGCGATATTTATTCATATTTATCTAAAAATTTTATTTTATTCTAAGACACGTACGTCTTGTATTTAATTATTCACTTTGTATTTAATATTCACTATGTAATGGTGAAATGCCGAGCATCTACATTGCGTATATTTGGTAATATTAATGGTTTCTAATTGTGAATCGATAGCAAATAGAATAAGAATAAAGCAAAAATAATAAGGAAAGGAAGAGATATAATTAAGTAATAACGTAGTAATTAGAATAGACGTTATGATTAACTTCTTCAGTGAGGAAAAAGTCGTATTTTTCCATATGTCGGAAGAGCGAGAAAGAGAGAGCGAGAGAGAGTTCTATTATAGTACAATATTATATGTAATATTTTTCTTGAGAAAGTACAGGAAGGACCATCATATATATCTTGCAAGATTGCAAATAGTTTTGATTAGCCAGCGATTAAATTAGAACAATATAGATAGATTGTTGACAACGTTAGCGCAATATGCTTCGTATTTCAGAATTAATTTTTCGAAGATTAAAATCGACTGCTGTGTTCGGTCGTGTTAAGAATGACGGTGATATGAAATGATACATAAAGATAAGGAGTGCCAGATTGACAAAATATATAGTTACTTTATACGGAACACTTGTAACATAACGGAACAAAAAGAAGTCATAGCCGGTTTCTATTTGTTCCTCGTTAAAATTTCAGTAACGATTTGTCGCAAATTTTTTACATTTAGATCTGTTTCCCTATGAATTTTGATTATTGTTTCCTGTCTAATGAATTAAAATTTAATAAACTACTGCTGTTGCTTTTATATGTTGAACATCACGAGTGTATCAAATGGTACTAATGAGATACAGTTGCGTATGCAAGTATATATATATATATATATATATATATATATATGTGTGTGTATGAAGATTAAAAATTTTGCTGGAAAGAAGAATATTATTTTTGTATATTTTCCGCCTAACAAGTTCAACATATGAAATATCTCACAGTATTCTCTGCGAAGCGGCGGTAAACCTATTCATTTCAATTACTGCTTCTTATACATTTGTCTATTTTCTTCTTCTCTATTTCAAAGCAAAATGCGCTTACTCTATTTGAGATACAAAAGCTGCAGGTATAGAGTGATCGGACCTAATAGTGTCGAACTCGAAGGTTGACTGACTCGTAGTGTGCATAAGTGCGTGTGCGTATAAGTGTACGTCTGTGTAAGTCTTTTGAGTTATCATCTACTTCTTTTTTTGAAAAATTTATGGATTTATGTAAAGTCCTTCCATTTTACATAGATCTTTTTTCTACACAAGTGTAACACGTGCAAACACACACACACACACACACACAAACACACCTGTGCGAAAGAAATGATGCAGATATAAAACAAATATTAAATAATTAAAGATGAAAAAAGCGAGATTGAACTGCTGCTCGTTCCTGTAATTATCAGAGATATGTTTTGTTCTCATGTAAAGCACACATACCAAAATAATAAATAATATTTTTTGTCGACGTAACTACTTATCTTTATTTCCTCTCCCGCAACATGTGATAGAAGAAGCAAGTTAAAAATATTCAAAACTGCAAGTAATTCGTTTAAATTAAATGAAATAACAAGCACCATTGATTCCAATTTTTTTAATTGCATGGACAAGTGTCCACGCAATTAAAAAAATAGGAATCAATGTGTGAAATTTGTCTCGAAATATTTAATGAAATTTAAAGTAGCCTATTGTCTAATTATTCTTAATTAGACAATAGGCTACTTTAAATTTCATTAAATATTTCGAGACAAATTTCGAATTTACAAACTGCTTACAGAATTTTTATATAGACGTAAGTCATCCCCTGTATTTACGGAGTAATCCATAAAATAATCCAGCTCTTCGTCATCTTTAATTAAAAATTAAAATTAAAAAAGAATTATGTGTATTCGTCACTTTTGAATTTAAAAAAATATATATTTATAATTTGACGACACAATTTCAACCTGTTCTCATTAATTCATGACCGTCTTGTATATGAAATATTGTCGCTTTCTATAATGTTTAGAAGGAAAATACGTACCAGCAATGTTTCATTTCGATTACCAATCTCGCACGTTCTGCAAGAGGAATAACATCCCTTTCTGACGATTTGATAAAATAATTAGGATTTAAACAATTTCTCAGCAACTGTAATTATTTCATTGCGAATTTTTGTAATAAGCAAGTACAGACTATATTATGTATGTACACACATGTCTATCTGTGCATAATGTTCAAGCGTATAACTAATATTCCTTTCACCGCATTTAAACTACATCTTACCATGACATGTAAAATGTTATAAGAAGTAAACGTTCAGTCACGTCCAGTCATCAGTATTGCACCATATCATTAAAATACGATTTAATATATTCTACATCACGTACTTTTACTAACACAGTATAAGTTTTAATTTTATTATGTAAGTGAGTTATGTTTCTCTTTCTCCCTTATTTTCTCTTCTCTGCGAATACGATTATATCACGGTTCATTTATTTAAAAAAAGAGAGAAAAAAATAATCAAACAAAAAACATCAATTATTATTTCTTTATGGAATTTATATAAAATTTTATTTTTATTATACAATACAGTTTTTACAGAAATAAATGCGTTAATTTTAGAATCGTAAACAAATTAAGATTCTGATGAAACTTTTTTTGATAGAATAATAATAATTTGTTCAATTTTATGGTTTTCTTCTAAAAGAAGTTTAATAAAACTTAAAACGCTAACGTAACATTCATTACCTTTTCTTTATATAATATCTTTATATATACAGACAACTTCTTGTTAGCCGTAAAATTTACGAGAAATCGTAGATTACAAATAATCGTACGTCTTACATGCAAAGGTAGCCAGCCTTACGGAAGTTGGTGTGGTAAAATTTAAATAATTAAGAATAAGAAACTGATAACGTAATACTAATTTTATGATTTATATCAATTTTATAGAGACACATATATATGTATATTTAAAACTCAATTTATAATATACGACTTTTATTTAGAACCATGATTTTAATGTTATCGTCCGAGTTTGATTATCAATAGAGATGATAACTGTAGAGAAAAAAGTTGTAATTTTGCGGCAGTATATAAAATATTATAACATTGCAAGTATGTATACTTATTTTATGCTGCTTTTATATAATAAAAAATCAAAAATTTAGCAATATATTATCCAAATATTTATATGTTTATAATATTCGCAAATTTATATCAATTGTCGATAATATCATCGTTCTTCAATTACCTCCGACCCCTCAGAGCCTTTTTGGTGATCACAAAAATTTGCCCAGGAACATCTTTAATAATGTTTCGTCGGTGTTTTAGATAAGAGAAGAAGGGATTTGTACTAACTCATACAGATATTGTATTCTATCCGAAATTGTACTACGATGGGGGGGGGGG
>NW_017296957.1:1592534-1593071 GCF_001594075.2 Trachymyrmex cornetzi
GACGGATATCGCTCGCATTCGTCGATTTTCACTCGGTCCGAATGCGAGCGATACCCGTCAATGTTCACTCTGTACGCAATTTCAGAATTCGCGGCATTTTGACGTGTTAGAATACGTGAATTCAATTCTGCGACAATGCCGTTAGATTCTGCAACAGTCGCACAGGTTGTAGCGCTAATAAATGACGGAAGAAGTCAACGATATGTTGGCAACGTTTTAAACGTTCCTCGGACAACTGTACAGCGAGTGTACAACAGATATGTTATTTGGAAACTGGAACTTACAATCGAAGACCTGGCTATGGTCGTCCAAGATGTACCACGGCACAGGATGATCTGCATATTGTTATGTCAGCATTAAGAAATCGGCATATAACATCTACCGAAATAAGCAATAATTTGCAACAAATTGGAATGGAGGTGAGCCACGATACCGTTTTGCGAAGACTTCAAGAAAGAAATCTTCAGTGTCGAATGCCGGCTTTAAAATATCAGCATCGCCAAGCTCGTTTAAATTTCGCAATAGAATATCAAAATT
>NW_017296957.1:1593380-1594392 GCF_001594075.2 Trachymyrmex cornetzi
TAGCACGAACAGTGACCAATTTTTTAAATGAAGTCAACATACAGCGAATAGTGTGGCCTGCCATGAGCCCAGATATGAATCCCATAGAACATTTATGGGACATTTTGAAGCGGAAAGTGAGGAGACATAATTGTCAAACGTTAGCAGCACTCCGAAACGCCTTACAGGAGGAATGGCGTAATTTAAAACAAAAAGAAATAAGAAGATTGGTCAACAGTATGCCTCAACGTATACGTGAATTAAGAAATGCGAGAGGAGGCAATACACGTTATTACACACACACACGCGCGCGCACGCGCGCACACACGCCCACACGCACGCACGCACACACACATACACATGGGATCAGATACCTGCCACGTCCATGTCGTTGATCCTAGGTAATGCCAAGAGCAGGATACACGCATACATTGTACACGCCCTAACACGAAATTAAGGGGAGTTAAAAAATTGCGAATTTAAAGATAAAATAACTTCGTCAAAAATCATCGTATCGAGATGATTAAAAAAGCATTTTAAAGCTTGAAATCCCTACCTTTTCGACCGATACTTCAAAAAACGGTCTTGCCGATATTTCATGAAGTTACACAAACATAAATAAACTATGTGTCTAACCTCAAAATTTTTTATGAAATTTGAGAAGTTCCATGACTCAAATTAAAAATTATGCATAAATGCCGTTTACAGCTTTCGAAAGACTGAATCTTTACCTTTAATTTGCTTTTTTACTGACCTCTGTACGATATTTTTTCACCGAGTTATTCAACGTTGAAGTAAAAATGACTTTTTTGTTTCAACGTTGAATAACTCGGTGAAAAAAAATCATACAGAGCTCAACAAAAAAGCAAATTAAAGGTAAAGATTCAGTCTTTCGAAAGCTGTAAACGGCATTTATGCATAATTTTTAATTTGAGTCATGGAACTTCTCAAATTTCATAAAAAATTTTGAGGTTAGACACATAGTTTATTTATGTTTGTGTAACTTCATGAAATATCGGCAAGACCGTTTTTT